>NW_028254534.1:0-67253 GCF_964263255.1 Lissotriton vulgaris
TCAAATGTTTTATTTTTGAACGTCAGTTCACATTTGTAGGTGGATCATCCAGTGTTAGAGCTAAAATTAGCATGTTTAAAGTGATTTTCATGCTTCCAGGGGCCCAAAACACAAGATTTATGGAATGGTTAAAAGTGCATGAAAATGGCCAATTTACTCACTCTGAGTTCTCAAAAAGGGTTTCTTCACCCCGGGAAGTTAATTAAATACCATTTGGAGGCATTTAATGTTCGAGCAAAAACGGCTGATTTTCGACAAAAGAGATAACACCCCCCCATTACGTCATGCTTCAGAAATGTGGAAAATGGTCCGTTTTCAAATGTTTTATTTTTGAACGTCAGTTCACATTTGTAGGTGGATCATCAGTGTTAGAGCTAGAATTAGCATGTTTAAAGTGATTTTCATGCTTCCAGGGGCTCGGGAAGTTAATTAAATACCATTTGGAGGCATTTAATGTTCGAGCAAAAACGGCTGATTTTCGACAAAAGAGATAACACCCCCCCATTACGTCATGCTTCAGAAATGTGGAAAATGGTCCGTTTTCAAATGTTTTATTTTTGAACGTCAGTTCACATTTGTAGGTGGATCATCAGTGTTAGAGCTAAAATTAGCATGTTTAAAGTGATTTTCATGCTTCCAGGGGCTCGGGAAGTTAATTAAATACCATTTGGAGGCATTTAATGTTCGAGCAAAAACGGCTGATTTTCGACAAAAGAGATAACACCCCCCATTACGTCATGCTTCAGTAATGTGGAAAATGGTCCGTTTTCAAATGTTTTATTTTTGAACGTCAGTTCACATTTTGTAGGTGGATCATCAGTGTTAGAGCTAAAATTAGCATGTTTAAAGTGATTTTCATGCTTCCAGTTTCCCAAAACACAAGATTTATGGAATGGTTAAAAGTGCATGAAAATGGCCAATTTACTCACTCTGAGTTCTCAAAAAGGGTTTCTTCACCCCGGGAAGTTAATTAAATACCATTTGGAGGCATTTAATGTTCGAGCAAAAACGGCTGATTTTCGACAAAAGAGATAACACCCCCCATTACATCCATGCTTCAGAAATGTGGAAAATGGTCCGTTTTCAAATGTTTTATTTTTGAACGTCAGTTCACATTTGTAGGTGGATCATCAGTGTTAGAGCTAAAATTAGCATGTTTAAAGTGATTTTCATGCTTCCAGGGGCCCAAAAACACAAGATTTATGGAATGGTTAAAAGTGCATGAAAATGGCCAATTTACTCACTCTGAGTTCTCAAAAAGGGTTTCTTCACCCCGGGAAGTTAATTAAATACCATTTGGAGGCATTTAATGTTAGAGCAAAAACGGCTGATTTTCGACAAAAGAGATAACACCCCCCCAATTACGTCATGCTTCAGAAATGTGGAAAATGGTCCGTTTTCAAATGTTTCATGCTTCCAGGGCTCGGGAAGTTAATTTAAATACCATTTGGAGGCATTTAATGTTCGAGCAAAAACGGCTGATTTTCGACAAAAGAGATAACACCCCCCCCATTACGTCATGCTTCAGAAATGTGGAAAATGGTCCGTTTTCAAATGTTTTATTTTTGAACGTCAGTTCACATTTGTAGGTGGATCATCAGTGTTAGAGCTAAAATTAGCATGTTTAAAGTGATTTTCATGCTTCCAGGGCCCAAAACACAAGATTTATGGAATGGTTAAAAGTGCATGAAAATGGCCAATTTACTCACTCTGAGTTCTCAAAAAGGGGTTTCTTCACCCCGGGAAGATAATTAAATACCATTTGGAGGCATTTAATGTTAGAGCAAAAACGGCTGATTTTCGACAAAAGAGATAACACCCCCCCATTACATCATGCTTCAGAAATGTGGAAAATGGTCCGTTTTTCAAATGTTTTTATTTTTGAACATCAGTTCACATTTGTAGGTGGATCATCAGTGTTAGAGCTAAAATTAGCATGTTTAAAGTGATTTTCATGCTTCCAGGGGCTCGGGAAGTTAATTAAATACCATTTGGAGGCATTTAATGTTCGAGCAAAAACGGCTGATTTTCGACAAAAGAGATAACACCCCCCCATTACGTCATGCTTCAGAAATGTGGAAAATGGTCCGTTTTCAAATGTTTTATTTTTGAACGTCAGTTCACATTTGTAGGTGGATCATCAGTGTTAGAGCTAAAATTAGCATGTTTAAAGTGATTTTCATGCTTCCAGGGGCCCAAAACACAAGATTTATGGAATGGTTAAAAGTGCATGAAAATGGCCAATTTACTCACTCTGAGTTCTCAAAAAGGGTTTCTTCACCCCGGGAAGATAATTAAATACCATTTGGAGGCATTTAATGTTAGAGCAAAAACGGCTGATTTTCGACAAAAGAGATAACACCCCCCCATTACATCATGCTTCAGAAATGTGGAAAATGGTCCGTTTTCAAATGTTTTATTTTTGAACATCAGTTCACATTTGTAGGTGGATCATCAGTGTTAGAGCAAAAATTAGCATGTTTAAATTGATTTTCATGCTTCCAGGGGCCCAAAACATAAGATTTATGAGAATGGTTAAAAGTGCATGAAAATGGCCAATTTACTCACTCTGAGTTCTCAAAAAGGGTTTCTTCACCCCGGGAAGTTAATTAAATACCATTTGGAGGCATTTAATGTTAGAGCAAAAACGGCTGATTTTCGACAAAAGAGATAACACCCCCCCATTACGTCATGCTTCAGAAATGTGGAAAATGGTCCGTTTTCAAATGTTTTATTTTTGAACGTCAGTTCACATTTGTAGGTGGATCATCAGTGTTAGAGCTAAAATTAGCATGTTTAAAGTGATTTTCATGCTTCCAGGGGCCCAAAACACAAGATTTATGGAATGGTTAAAAGTGCATGAAAATGGCCAATTTACTCACTCTGAGTTCTCAAAAAGGGTTTCTTCACCCCGGGAAGTTAATTAAATACCATTTGGAGGCATTTAATGTTCGAGCAAAAACGGCTGATTTTCGACAAAAGAGATAACACCCCCCCATTACGTCATGCTTCAGAAATGTGGAAAATGGTCCGTTTTCAAATGTTTTATTTTTGAACGTCAGTTCACATTTGTAGGTGGATCATCAGTGTTAGAGCTAAAATTAGCATGTTTAAAGTGATTTTCATGCTTCCAGGGGCCCAAAACACAAGATTTATGGAATGGTTAAAAGTGCATGAAAATGGCCAATTTACTCACTCTGAGTTCTCAAAAAGGGTTTCTTCACCCCGGGAAGTTAATTAAATACCATTTGGAGGCATTTAATGTTCGAGCAAAAACGGCTGATTTTCGACAAAAGAGATAACACCCCCCATTACGTCATGCTTCAGAAATGTGGAAAATGGTCCGTTTTCAAATGTTTTATTTTTGAACGTCAGTTCACATTTGTAGGTGGATCATCAGTGTTAGAGCTAAAATTAGCATGTTTAAAGTGATTTTCATGCTTCCAGGGGCCCAAAACACAAGATTTATGGAATGGTTAAAAGTGCATGAAAATGGCCAATTTACTCACTCTGAGTTCTCAAAAAAGGGTTTCTTCACCCCGGGAAGTTAATTAAATACCATTTGGAGGCATTTAATGTTCGAGCAAAAACGGCTGATTTTCGACAAAAGAGATAACACCCCCCCATTACGTCATGCTTCAGAAATGTGGAAAATGGTCCGTTTTCAAATGTTTTATTTTTGAACGTCAGTTCACATTTGTAGGTGGATCATCAGTGTTAGAGCTAAAATTAGCATGTTTAAAGTGATTTTCATGCTTCCAGGGGCTCGGGAAGTTAATTAAATACCATTTGGAGGCATTTAATGTTCGAGCAAAAACGGCTGATTTTCGACAAAAGAGATAACACCCCCCCATTACGTCATGCTTCAGAAATGTGGAAAATGGTCCGTTTTCAAATGTTTAATTTTTGAACGTCAGTTCACATTTGTAGGTGGATCATCAGTGTTAGAGCTAAAATTAGCATGTTTAAAGTGATTTTCATGCTTCCAGGGGCTCGGGAAGTTAATTAAATACCATTTGGAGGCATTTAATGTTCGAGCAAAAACGGCTGATTTTCGACAAAAGAGATAACACCCCCCCATTACGTCATGCTTCAGAAATGTGGAAAATGGTCCGTTTTCAAATGTTTTATTTTTGAACGTCAGTTCACATTTGTAGGTGGATCATCAGTGTTAGAGCTAAAATTAGCATGTTTAAAGTGATTTTCATGCTTCCAGGGGCCCAAAACACAAGATTTATGGAATGGTTAAAAGTGCATGAAAATGGCCAATTTACTCACTCTGAGTTCTCAAAAAGGGTTTCTTCACCCCGGGAAGTTAATTAAATACCATTTGGAGGCATTTAATGTTCGAGCAAAAACGGCTGATTTTCGACAAAAGAGATAACACCCCCCCCATTACGTCATGCTTCAGAAATGTGGAAAATGGTCCGTTTCAAATGTTTTATTTTTGAACGTCAGTTCACATTTGTAGGTGGATCATCAGTGTTAGAGCTAAAATTAGCATGTTTAAAGTGATTTTCATGCTTCCAGGGGCCCAAAACACAAGATTTATGGAATGGTTAAAAGTGCATGAAAATGGCCAATTTACTCACTCTGAGTTCTCAAAAAGGGTTTCTTCACCCCGGGAAGTTAATTAAATACCATTTGGAGGCATTTAATGTTAGAGCAAAAACGGCTGATTTTCGACAAAAGAGATAACACCCCCCCATTACGTCATGCTTCAGAAATGTGGAAAATGGTCCGTTTTCAAATGTTTTATTTTTGAACGTCAGTTCACATTTGTAGGTGGATCATCAGTGTTAGAGCTAAAATTAGCATGTTTAAAGTGATTTTCATGCTTCCAGGGGCTCGGGAAGTTAATTAAATACCATTTGGAGGCATTTAATGTTCGAGCAAAAACGGCTGATTTTCGACAAAAGAGATAACACCCCCCCCATTACGTCATGCTTCAGAAATGTGGAAAATGGTCTGTTTTCAAATGTTTTATTTTTGAACGTCAGTTCACATTTGTAGGTGGATCATCAGTGTTAGAGCTAAAATTAGCATGTTTAAAGTGATTTTCATGCTTCCAGGGGCCCAAAACACAAGATTTATGGAATGGTTAAAAGTGCATGAAAATGGCCAATTTACTCACTCTGAGTTCTCAAAAAGGGTTTCTTCACCCCGGGAAGATAATTAAATACCATTTGGAGGCATTTAATGTTAGAGCAAAAACGGCTGATTTTCGACAAAAGAGATAACACCCCCCCATTACATCATGCTTCAGAAATGTGGAAAATGGTCCGTTTTCAAATGTTTTATTTTTGAACATCAGTTCACATTTGTAGGTGGATCATCAGTGTTAGAGCTAAAATTAGCATGTTTAAAGTGATTTTCATGCTTCCAGGGGCTCGGGAAGTTAATTAAATACCATTTGGAGGCATTTAATGTTCGAGCAAAAACGGCTGATTTTCGACAAAAGAGATAACACCCCCCCATTACGTCATGCTTCAGAAATGTGGAAAATGGTCCGTTTTCAAATGTTTTATTTTTGAACGTCAGTTCACATTTGTAGGTGGATCATCAGTGTTAGAGCTAAAACTAGCATGTTTAAAGTGATTTTCATGCTTCCAGGGGCTCGGGAAGTGAAATAAATACCATTTGGAGGCATTTAATGTTCGAGCAAAAACGGCTGATTTTCGACAAAAGAGATAACACCCCCCATTACGTCATGCTTCAGAAATGTGGAAAATGGTCCGTTTTCAAATGTTTTATTTTTGAACGTCAGTTCACATTTGTAGGTGGATCATCAGTGTTAGAGCTAAAATTAGCATGTTTAAAGTGATTTTCATGCTTCCAGAGGCTCGGGAAGTTAATTAAATACCATTTGGAGGCATTTAATGTTCGAGCAAAAAACGGCTGATTTTCGACAAAAGAGATAACACCCCCCCATTACGTCATGCTTCAGAAATGTGGAAAATGGTCCGTTTTCAAATGTTTTATTTTTGAACGTCAGTTCACATTTGTAGGTGGATCATCAGTGTTAGAGCAAAAATTAGCATGTTTAAATTGATTTTCATGCTTCCAGGGGCCCAAAACATAAGATTTATGGAATGGTTAAAAGTGCATGAAAATGGCCAATTTACTCACTCTGAGTTCTCAAAAAGGGTTTCTTCACCCCGGGAAGTTAATTAAATACCATTTGGAGGCATTTAATGTTAGAGCAAAAACGGTTGATTTTCGACAAAAGAGATAACACCCCCCCATTACGTCATGCTTCAGAAATGTGGAAAATGGTCCGTTTTCAAATGTTTTATTTTTGAACGTCAGTTCACATTTGTAGGTGGATCATCAGTGTTAGAGCTAAAATTAGCATGTTTAAAGTGATTTTCATGCTTCCAGGGGCCCAAAACACAAGATTTATGGAATGGTTAAAAGTGCATGAAAATGGCCAATTTACTCACTCTGAGTTCTCAAAAAGGGTTTCTTCACCCCGGGAAGTTAATTAAATACCATTTGGAGGCATTTAATGTTCGAGCAAAAACGGCTGATTTTCGACAAAAGAGATAACACCCCCCCATTACGTCATGCTTCAGAAATGTGGAAAATGGTCCGTTTTCAAATGTTTTATTTTTGAACGTCAGTTCACATTTGTAGGTGGATCATCAGTGTTAGAGCTAAAATTAGCATGTTTAAAGTGATTTTCATGCTTCCAGGGGCCCAAAACACAAGATTTATGGAATGGTTAAAAGTGCATGAAAATGGCCAATTTACTCACTCTGAGTTCTCAAAAAGGGTTTCTTCACCCCGGGAAGTTAATTAAATACCATTTGGAGGCATTTAATGTTCGAGCAAAAACGGCTGATTTTCGACAAAAGAGATAACACCCCCCCATTACGTCATGCTTCAGAAATGTGGAAAATGGTCCGTTTTCAAATGTTTTATTTTTGAACGTCAGTTCACATTTGTAGGTGGATCATCAGTGTTAGAGCTAAAATTAGCATGTTTAAAGTGATTTTCATGCTTCCAGGGGCCCAAAACACAAGATTTATGGAATGGTTAAAAGTGCATGAAAATGGCCAATTTACTCACTCTGAGTTCTCAAAAAGGGTTTCTTCACCCCGGGAAGTTAATTAAATACCATTTGGAGGCATTTAATGTTCGAGCAAAAACGGCTGATTTTCGACAAAAGAGATAACACCCCCCCATTACGTCATGCTTCAGAAATGTGGAAAATGGTCCGTTTTCAAATGTTTTATTTTTGAACGTCAGTTCACATTTGTAGGTGGATCATCAGTGTTAGAGCTAAAATTAGCATGTTTAAAGTGATTTTCATGCTTCCAGGGGCTCGGGAAGTTAATTAAATACCATTTGGAGGCATTTAATGTTCGAGCAAAAACGGCTGATTTTCGACAAAAGAGATAACACCCCCCCATTACGTCATGCTTCAGAAATGTGGAAAATGGTCCGTTTTCAAATGTTTTATTTTTGAACGTCAGTTCACATTTGTAGGTGGATCATCAGTGTTAGAGCTAAAATTAGCATGTTTAAAGTGATTTTCATGCTTCCAGGGGCTCGGGAAGTTAATTAAATACCATTTGGAGGCATTTAATGTTCGAGCAAAAACGGCTGATTTTCGACAAAAGAGATAACACCCCCCATTACGTCATGCTTCAGAAATGTGGAAAATGGTCCGTTTTCAAATGTTTTATTTTTGAACGTCAGTTCACATTTGTAGGTGGATCATCAGTGTTAGAGCTAAAATTAGCATGTTTAAAGTGATTTTCATGCTTCCAGGGGCCCAAAACACAAGATTTATGGAATGGTTAAAAGTGCATGAAAATGGCCAATTTACTCACTCTGAGTTCTCAAAAAGGGTTTCTTCACCCCGGGAAGATAATTAAATACCATTTGGAGGCATTTAATGTTAGAGCAAAAACGGCTGATTTTCGACAAAAGAGATAACACCCCCCCATTACATCATGCTTCAGAAATGTGGAAAATGGTCCGTTTTCAAATGTTTTATTTTTGAACATCAGTTCACATTTGTAGGTGGATCATCAGTGTTAGAGCAAAAATTAGCATGTTTAAAGTGATTTTCATGCTTCCAGGGGCCCAAAACACAAGATTTATGGAATGGTTAAAAGTGCATGAAAATGGCCAATTTACTCACTCTGAGTTCTCAAAAAGGGTTTCTTCACCCCGGGAAGTTAATTAAATACCATTTGGAGGCATTTAATGTTAGAGCAAAAACGGCTGATTTTCGACAAAAGAGATAACACCCCCCCATTACGTCATGCTTCAGAAATGTGGAAAATGGTCCGTTTTCAAATGTTTTATTTTTGAACGTCAGTTCACATTTGTAGGTGGATCATCAGTGTTAGAGCTAAAATTAGCATGTTTAAAGTGATTTTCATGCTTCCAGGGGCCCAAAACACAAGATTTATGGAATGGTTAAAAGTGCATGAAAATGGCCAATTTACTCACTCTGAGTTCTCAAAAAGGGTTTCTTCACCCCGGGAAGTTAATTAAATACCATTTGGAGGCATTTAATGTTCGAGCAAAAACGGCTGATTTTCGACAAAAGAGATAACACCCCCCCATTACGTCATGCTTCAGAAATGTGGAAAATGGTCCGTTTTCAAATGTTTTATTTTTGAACGTCAGTTCACATTTGTAGGTGGATCATCAGTGTTAGAGCTAAAATTAGCATGTTTAAAGTGATTTTCATGCTTCCAGGGGCCCAAAACACAAGATTTATGGAATGGTTAAAAGTGCATGAAAATGGCCAATTTACTCACTCTGAGTTCTCAAAAAGGGTTTCTTCACCCCGGGAAGTTAATTAAATACCATTTGGAGGCATTTAATGTTCGAGCAAAAACGGCTGATTTTCGACAAAAGAGATAACACCCCCCCATTACGTCATGCTTCAGAAATGTGGAAAATGGTCCGTTTTCAAATGTTTTATTTTTGAACGTCAGTTCACATTTGTAGGTGGATCATCAGTGTTAGAGCTAAAATTAGCATGTTTAAAGTGATTTTCATGCTTCCAGGGGCCCAAAACACAAGATTTATGGAATGGTTAAAAGTGCATGAAAATGGCCAATTTACTCACTCTGAGTTCTCAAAAAGGGTTTCTTCACCCCGGGAAGATAATTAAATACCATTTGGAGGCATTTAATGTTAGAGCAAAAACGGCTGATTTTCGACAAAAGAGATAACACCCCCCCATTACATCATGCTTCAGAAATGTGGAAAATGGTCCGTTTTCAAATGTTTTATTTTTGAACATCAGTTCACATTTGTAGGTGGATCATCAGTGTTAGAGCTAAAATTAGCATGTTTAAAGTGATTTTCATGCTTCCAGGGGCTCGGGAAGTTAATTAAATACCATTTGGAGGCATTTAATGTTCGAGCAAAAACGGCTGATTTTCGACAAAAGAGATAACACCCCCCCATTACGTCATGCTTCAGAAATGTGGAAAATGGTCCGTTTTCAAATGTTTTATTTTTGAACGTCAGTTCACATTTGTAGGTGGATCATCAGTGTTAGAGCTAAAACTAGCATGTTTAAAGTGATTTTCATGCTTCCAGGGGCTCGGGAAGTGAAATAAATACCATTTGGAGGCATTTAATGTTCGAGCAAAAACGGCTGATTTTCGACAAAAGAGATAACACCCCCCCATTACGTCATGCTTCAGAAATGTGGAAAATGGTCCGTTTTCAAATGTTTTATTTTTGAACGTCAGTTCACATTTGTAGGTGGATCATCAGTGTTAGAGCTAAAATTAGCATGTTTAAAGTGATTTTCATGCTTCCAGAGGCTCGGGAAGTTAATTAAATACCATTTGGAGGCATTTAATGTTCGAGCAAAAACGGCTGATTTTCGACAAAAGAGATAACACCCCCCCATTACGTCATGCTTCAGAAATGTGGAAAATGGTCCGTTTTCAAATGTTTTATTTTTGAACGTCAGTTCACATTTGTAGGTGGATCATCAGTGTTAGAGCAAAAATTAGCATGTTTAAATTGATTTTCATGCTTCCAGGGGCCCAAAACATAAGATTTATGGAATGGTTAAAAGTGCATGAAAATGGCCAATTTACTCACTCTGAGTTCTCAAAAAGGGTTTCTTCACCCCGGGAAGTTAATTAAATACCATTTGGAGGCATTTAATGTTAGAGCAAAAACGGTTGATTTTCGACAAAAGAGATAACACCCCCCCATTACGTCATGCTTCAGAAATGTGGAAAATGGTCCGTTTTCAAATGTTTTATTTTTGAACGTCAGTTCACATTTGTAGGTGGATCATCAGTGTTAGAGCTAAAATTAGCATGTTTAAAGTGATTTTCATGCTTCCAGGGGCCCAAAACACAAGATTTATGGAATGGTTAAAAGTGCATGAAAATGGCCAATTTACTCACTCTGAGTTCTCAAAAAGGGTTTCTTCACCCCGGGAAGTTAATTAAATACCATTTGGAGGCATTTAATGTTCGAGCAAAAACGGCTGATTTTCGACAAAAGAGATAACACCCCCCCATTACGTCATGCTTCAGAAATGTGGAAAATGGTCCGTTTTCAAATGTTTTATTTTTGAACGTCAGTTCACATTTGTAGGTGGATCATCAGTGTTAGAGCTAAAATTAGCATGTTTAAAGTGATTTTCATGCTTCCAGGGGCCCAAAACACAAGATTTATGGAATGGTTAAAAGTGCATGAAAATGGCCAATTTACTCACTCTGAGTTCTCAAAAAGGGTTTCTTCACCCCGGGAAGTTAATTAAATACCATTTGGAGGCATTTAATGTTCGAGCAAAAACGGCTGATTTTCGACAAAAGAGATAACACCCCCCCATTACGTCATGCTTCAGAAATGTGGAAAATGGTCCGTTTTCAAATGTTTTATTTTTGAACGTCAGTTCACATTTGTAGGTGGATCATCAGTGTTAGAGCTAAAATTAGCATGTTTAAAGTGATTTTCATGCTTCCAGGGGCCCAAAACACAAGATTTATGGAATGGTTAAAAGTGCATGAAAATGGCCAATTTACTCACTCTGAGTTCTCAAAAAGGGTTTCTTCACCCCGGGAAGTTAATTAAATACCATTTGGAGGCATTTAATGTTCGAGCAAAAACGGCTGATTTTCGACAAAAGAGATAACACCCCCCCATTACGTCATGCTTCAGAAATGTGGAAAATGGTCCGTTTTCAAATGTTTTATTTTTGAACGTCAGTTCACATTTGTAGGTGGATCATCAGTGTTAGAGCTAAAATTAGCATGTTTAAAGTGATTTTCATGCTTCCAGGGGCTCGGGAAGTTAATTAAATACCATTTGGAGGCATTTAATGTTCGAGCAAAAACGGCTGATTTTCGACAAAAGAGATAACACCCCCCCATTACGTCATGCTTCAGAAATGTGGAAAATGGTCCGTTTTCAAATGTTTTATTTTTGAACGTCAGTTCACATTTGTAGGTGGATCATCAGTGTTAGAGCTAAAATTAGCATGTTTAAAGTGATTTTCATGCTTCCAGGGGCTCGGGAAGTTAATTAAATACCATTTGGAGGCATTTAATGTTCGAGCAAAAACGGCTGATTTTCGACAAAAGAGATAACACCCCCCATTACGTCATGCTTCAGAAATGTGGAAAATGGTCCGTTTTCAAATGTTTTATTTTTGAACGTCAGTTCACATTTGTAGGTGGATCATCAGTGTTAGAGCTAAAATTAGCATGTTTAAAGTGATTTTCATGCTTCCAGGGGCCCAAAACACAAGATTTATGGAATGGTTAAAAGTGCATGAAAATGGCCAATTTACTCACTCTGAGTTCTCAAAAAGGGTTTCTTCACCCCGGGAAGATAATTAAATACCATTTGGAGGCATTTAATGTTAGAGCAAAAACGGCTGATTTTCGACAAAAGAGATAACACCCCCCCATTACATCATGCTTCAGAAATGTGGAAAATGGTCCGTTTTCAAATGTTTTATTTTTGAACATCAGTTCACATTTGTAGGTGGATCATCAGTGTTAGAGCAAAAATTAGCATGTTTAAAGTGATTTTCATGCTTCCAGGGGCCCAAAACACAAGATTTATGGAATGGTTAAAAGTGCATGAAAATGGCCAATTTACTCACTCTGAGTTCTCAAAAAGGGTTTCTTCACCCCGGGAAGTTAATTAAATACCATTTGGAGGCATTTAATGTTAGAGCAAAAACGGCTGATTTTCGACAAAAGAGATAACACCCCCCCATTACGTCATGCTTCAGAAATGTGGAAAATGGTCCGTTTTCAAATGTTTTATTTTTGAACGTCAGTTCACATTTGTAGGTGGATCATCAGTGTTAGAGCTAAAATTAGCATGTTTAAAGTGATTTTCATGCTTCCAGGGGCCCAAAACACAAGATTTATGGAATGGTTAAAAGTGCATGAAAATGGCCAATTTACTCACTCTGAGTTCTCAAAAAGGGTTTCTTCACCCCGGGAAGTTAATTAAATACCATTTGGAGGCATTTAATGTTCGAGCAAAAACGGCTGATTTTCGACAAAAGAGATAACACCCCCCCATTACGTCATGCTTCAGAAATGTGGAAAATGTCCGTTTTCAAATGTTTTATTTTTGAACGTCAGTTCACATTTGTAGGTGGATCATCAGTGTTAGAGCTAAAATTAGCATGTTTAAAGTGATTTTCATGCTTCCAGGGGCCCAAAACACAAGATTTATGGAATGGTTAAAAGTGCATGAAAATGGCCAATTTACTCACTCTGAGTTCTCAAAAAGGGTTTCTTCACCCCGGGAAGTTAATTAAATACCATTTGGAGGCATTTAATGTTCGAGCAAAAACGGCTGATTTTCGACAAAAGAGATAACACCCCCTCATTACGTCATGCTTCAGAAATGTGGAAAATGGTCCGTTTTCAAATGTTTTATTTTTGAACGTCAGTTCACATTTGTAGGTGGATCATCAGTGTTAGAGCTAAAATTATCATGTTTAAAGTGATTTTCATGCTTCCAGGGGCCCAAAACACAAGATTTATGGAATGGTTAAAAGTGCATGAAAATGGCCAATTTACTCACTCTGAGTTCTCAAAAAGGGTTTCTTCACCCCGGGAAGTTAATTAAATACCATTTGGAGGCATTTAATGTTCGAGCAAAAACGGCTGATTTTCGACAAAAGAGATAACACCCCCCCATTACGTCATGCTTCAGAAATGTGGAAAATGGTCCGTTTTCAAATGTTTTATTTTTGAACGTCAGTTCACATTTGTAGGTGGATCATCAGTGTTAGAGCTAAAATTAGCATGTTTAAAGTGATTTTCATGCTTCCAGGGGCTCGGGAAGTTAATTAAATACCATTTGGAGGCATTTAATGTTCGAGCAAAAACGGCTGATTTTCGACAAAAGAGATAACACCCCCCCATTACGTCATGCTTCAGAAATGTGGAAAATGGTCCGTTTTCAAATGTTTTATTTTTGAACGTCAGTTCACATTTGTAGGTGGATCATCAGTGTTAGAGCTAAAATTAGCATGTTTAAAGTGATTTTCATGCTTCCAGGGGCTCGGGAAGTTAATTAAATACCATTTGGAGGCATTTAATGTTCGAGCAAAAACGGCTGATTTTCGACAAAAGAGATAACACCCCCCCATTACGTCATGCTTCAGAAATGTGGAAAATGGTCCGTTTTCAAATGTTTTATTTTTGAACGTCAGTTCACATTTGTAGGTGGATCATCAGTGTTAGAGCTAAAATTAGCATGTTTAAAGTGATTTTCATGCTTCCAGGGGCCCAAAACACAAGATTTATGGAATGGTTAAAAGTGCATGAAAATGGCCAATTTACTCACTCTGAGTTCTCAAAAAGGGTTTCTTCACCCCGGGAAGTTAATTAAATACCATTTGGAGGCATTTAATGTTCGAGCAAAAACGGCTGATTTTCGACAAAAGAGATAACACCCCCCCCATTACGTCATGCTTCAGAAATGTGGAAAATGGTCCGTTTTCAAATGTTTTATTTTTGAACGTCAGTTCACATTTGTAGGTGGATCATCAGTGTTAGAGCTAAAATTAGCATGTTTAAAGTGATTTTCATGCTTCCAGGGGCCCAAAACACAAGATTTATGGAATGGTTAAAAGTGCATGAAAATGGCCAATTTACTCACTCTGAGTTCTCAAAAAGGGTTTCTTCACCCCGGGAAGTTAATTAAATACCATTTGGAGGCATTTAATGTTAGAGCAAAAACGGCTGATTTTCGACAAAAGAGATAACACCCCCCCATTACGTCATGCTTCAGAAATGTGGAAAATGGTCCGTTTTCAAATGTTTTATTTTTGAACGTCAGTTCACATTTGTAGGTGGATCATCAGTGTTAGAGCTAAAATTAGCATGTTTAAAGTGATTTTCATGCTTCCAGGGGCTCGGTAAGTTAATTAAATACCATTTGGAGGCATTTAATGTTCGAGCAAAAACGGCTGATTTTCGACAAAAGAGATAACACCCCCCCCATTACGTCATGCTTCAGAAATGTGGAAAATGGTCTGTTTTCAAATGTTTTATTTTTGAACGTCAGTTCACATTTGTAGGTGGATCATCAGTGTTAGAGCTAAAATTAGCATGTTTAAAGTGATTTTCATGCTTCCAGGGGCCCAAAACACAAGATTTATGGAATGGTTAAAAGTGCATGAAAATGGCCAATTTACTCACTCTGAGTTCTCAAAAAGGGTTTCTTCACCCCGGGAAGATAATTAAATACCATTTGGAGGCATTTAATGTTAGAGCAAAAACGGCTGATTTTCGACAAAAGAGATAACACCCCCCCATTACATCATGCTTCAGAAATGTGGAAAATGGTCCGTTTTCAAATGTTTTATTTTTGAACATCAGTTCACATTTGTAGGTGGATCATCAGTGTTAGAGCTAAAATTAGCATGTTTAAAGTGATTTTCATGCTTCCAGGGGCTCGGGAAGTTAATTAAATACCATTTGGAGGCATTTAATGTTCGAGCAAAAACGGCTGATTTTCGACAAAAGAGATAACACCCCCCCATTACGTCATGCTTCAGAAATGTGGAAAATGGTCCGTTTTCAAATGTTTTATTTTTGAACGTCAGTTCACATTTGTAGGTGGATCATCAGTGTTAGAGCTAAAATTAGCATGTTTAAAGTGATTTTCATGCTTCCAGGGGCTCGGGAAGTGAAATAAATACCATTTGGAGGCATTTAATGTTCGAGCAAAAACGGCTGATTTTCGACAAAAGAGATAACACCCCCCCATTACGTCATGCTTCAGAAATGTGGAAAATGGTCCGTTTTCAAATGTTTTATTTTTGAACGTCAGTTCACATTTGTAGGTGGATCATCAGTGTTAGAGCTAAAATTAGCATGTTTAAAGTGATTTTCATGCTTCCAGGGGCTCGGGAAGTTAATTAAATACCATTTGGAGGCATTTAATGTTCGAGCAAAAACGGCTGATTTTCGACAAAAGAGATAACACCCCCCCATTACGTCATGCTTCAGAAATGTGGAAAATGGTCCGTTTTCAAATGTTTTATTTTTGAACGTCAGTTCACATTTGTAGGTGGATCATCAGTGTTAGAGCAAAAATTAGCATGTTTAAATTGATTTTCATGCTTCCAGGGGCCCAAAACATAAGATTTATGGAATGGTTAAAAGTGCATGAAAATGGCCAATTTACTCACTCTGAGTTCTCAAAAAGGGTTTCTTCACCCCGGGAAGTTAATTAAATACCATTTGGAGGCATTTAATGTTAGAGCAAAAACGGCTGATTTTCGACAAAAGAGATAACACCCCCCCATTACGTCATGCTTCAGAAATGTGGAAAATGGTCCGTTTTCAAATGTTTTATTTTTGAACGTCAGTTCACATTTGTAGGTGGATCATCAGTGTTAGAGCTAAAATTAGCATGTTTAAAGTGATTTTCATGCTTCCAGGGGCCCAAAACACAAGATTTATGGAATGGTTAAAAGTGCATGAAAATGGCCAATTTACTCACTCTGAGTTCTCAAAAAGGGTTTCTTCACCCCGGGAAGTTAATTAAATACCATTTGGAGGCATTTAATGTTCGAGCAAAAACGGCTGATTTTCGACAAAAGAGATAACACCTCCCATTACGTCATGCTTCAGAAATGTGGAAAATGGTCCGTTTTCAAATGTTTTATTTTTGAACGTCAGTTCACATTTGTAGGTGGATCATCAGTGTTAGAGCTAAAATTAGCATGTTTAAAGTGATTTTCATGCTTCCAGGGGCCCAAAACACAAGATTTATGGAATGGTTAAAAGTGCATGAAAATGGCCAATTTACTCACTCTGATTTCTCAAAAAGGGTTTCTTCACCCCGGGAAGTTAATTAAATACCATTTGGAGGCATTTAATGTTCGAGCAAAAACGGCTGATTTTCGAAAAAAGAGATAACACCCCCCCATTACGTCATGCTTCAGAAATGTGGAAAATGGTCCGTTTTCAAATGTTTTATTTTTGAACGTCAGTTCACATTTGTAGGTGGATCATCAGTGTTAGAGCTAAAATTAGCATGTTTAAAGTGATTTTCATGCTTCCAGGGGCCCAAAACACAAGATTTATGGAATGGTTAAAAGTGCATGAAAATGGCCAATTTACTCACTCTGAGTTCTCAAAAAGGGTTTCTTCACCCCGGGAAGTTAATTAAATACCATTTGGAGGCATTTAATGTTCGAGCAAAAACGGCTGATTTTCGACAAAAGAGATAACACCCCCCCATTACGTCATGCTTCAGAAATGTGGAAAATGGTCCGTTTTCAAATGTTTTATTTTTGAACGTCAGTTCACATTTGTAGGTGGATCATCAGTGTTAGAGCTAAAATTAGCATGTTTAAAGTGATTTTCATGCTTCCAGGGGCTCGGGAAGTTAATTAAATACCATTTGGAGGCATTTAATGTTCGAGCAAAAACGGCTGATTTTCGACAAAAGAGATAACACCCCCCCATTACGTCATGCTTCAGAAATGTGGAAAATGGTCCGTTTTCAAATGTTTTATTTTTGAACGTTAGTTCACATTTGTAGGTGGATCATCAGTGTTAGAGCTAAAATTAGCATGTTTAAAGTGATTTTCATGCTTCCAGGGGCCCAAAACACAAGATTTATGGAATGGTTAAAAGTGCATGAAAATGGCCAATTTACTCACTCTGAGTTCTCAAAAAGGGTTTCTTCACCCCGGGAAGTTAATTAAATACCATTTGGAGGCATTTCATGTTCGAGCAAAAACGGCTGATTTTCGACAAAAGAGATAACACCCCCCCATTACGTCATGCTTCAGAAATGTGGAAAATGGTCCGTTTTCAAATGTTTTATTTTTGAACGTCAGTTCACATTTGTAGGTGGATCATCAGTGTTAGAGCTAAAATTAGCATGTTTAAAGTGATTTTCATGCTTCCAGGGGCCCAAAACACAAGATTTATGGAATGGTTAAAAGTGCATGAAAATGGCCAATTTACTCACTCTGAGTTCTCAAAAAGGGTTTCTTCACCCCGGGAAGTTAATTAAATACCATTTGGAGGCATTTAATGTTAGAGCAAAAACGGCTTATTTTCGACAAAAGAGATAACACCCCCCCATTACGTCATGCTTCAGAAATGTGGAAAATGGTCCGTTTTCAAATGTTTTATTTTTGAACGTCAGTTCACATTTGTAGGTGGATCATCAGTGTTAGAGCTAAAATTAGCATGTTTAAAGTGATTTTCATGCTTCCAGGGGCTCGGGAAGTTAATTAAATACCATTTGGAGGCATTTAATGTTCGAGCAAAAACGGCTGATTTTCGACAAAAGAGATAACACCCCCCCATTACGTCATGCTTCAGAAATGTGGAAAATGGTCCGTTTTCAAATGTTTTATTTTTGAACGTCAGTTCACATTTGTAGGTGGATCATCAGTGTTAGAGCTAAAATTAGCATGTTTAAAGTGATTTTCATGCTTTCAGGGGCTCGGGAAGTTAATTAAATACCATTTGGAGGCATTTAATGTTCGAGCAAAAACGGCTGATTTTCGACAAAAGAGATAACACCCCCCCATTACGTCATGCTTCAGAAATGTGGAAAATGGTCCGTTTTCAAATGTTTTATTTTTGAACGTCAGTTCACATTTGTAGGTGGATCATCAGTGTTAGAGCTAAAATTAGCATGTTTAAAGTGATTTTCATGCTTCCAGGGGGCCAAAACACAAGATTTATGGAATGGTTAAAAGTGCATGAAAATGGCCAATTTACTCACTCTGAGTTCTCAAAAAGGGTTTCTTCACCCCGGGAAGTTAATTAAATACCATTTGGAGGCATTTAATGTTCGAGCAAAAACGGCTGATTTTCGACAAAAGAGATAACACCCCCCCATTACGTCATGCTTCAGAAATGTGGAAAATGGTCCGTTTTCAAATGTTTTATTTTTGAACGTCAGTTCACATTTGTAGGTGGATCATCAGTGTTAGAGCTAAAATTAGCATGTTTAAAGTGATTTTCATGCTTCCAGGGGCCCAAAACACAAGATTTATGGAATGGTTAAAAGTGCATGAAAATGGCCAATTTACTCACTCTGAGTTCTCAAAAAGGGTTTCTTCACCCCGCGAAGTTAATTAAATACCATTTGGAGGCATTTAATGTTAGAGCAAAAACGGCTGATTTTCGACAAAAGAGATAACACCCCCCCATTACGTCATGCTTCAGAAATGTGGAAAATGGTCCGTTTTCAAATGTTTTATTTTTGAACGTCAGTTCACATTTGTAGGTGGATCATCAGTGTTAGAGCTAAAATTAGCATGTTTAAAGTGATTTTCATGCTTCCAGGGGCTCGGGAAGTTAATTAAATACCATTTGGAGGCATTTAATGTTCGAGCAAAAACGGCTGATTTTCGACAAAAGAGATAACACCCCCCCATTACGTCATGCTTCAGAAATGTGGAAAATGGTCCGTTTTCAAATGTTTTATTTTTGAACGTCAGTTCACATTTGTAGGTGGATCATCAGTGTTAGAGCTAAAATTAGCATGTTTAAAGTGATTTTCATGCTTCCAGGGGCTCGGGAAGTTAATTAAATACCATTTGGAGGCATTTAATGTTCGAGCAAAAAACGGCTGATTTTCGACAAAAGAGATAACACCCCCCCATTACGTCATGCTTCAGAAATGTGGAAAATGGTCCGTTTTCAAATGTTTTATTTTTGAACGTCAGTTCACATTTGTAGGTGGATCATCAGTGTTAGAGCTAAAATTAGCATGTTTAAATTGATTTTCATGCTTCCAGGGGCCCAAAACATAAGATTTATGGAATGGTTAAAAGTGCATGAAAATGGCCAATTTACTCACTCTGAGTTCTCAAAAAGGGTTTCTTCACCCCGGGAAGTTAATTAAATACCATTTGGAGGCATTTAATGTTAGAGCAAAAACGGCTGATTTTCGACAAAAGAGATAACACCCCCCCATTACGTCATGCTTCAGAAATGTGGAAAATGGTCCGTTTTCAAATGTTTTATTTTTGAACGTCAGTTCACATTTGTAGGTGGATCATCAGTGTTAGAGCTAAAATTAGCATGTTTAAAGTGATTTTCATGCTTCCAGGGGCCCAAAACACAAGATTTATGGAATGGTTAAAAGTGCATGAAAATGGCCAATTTACTCACTCTGAGTTCTCAAAAAGGGTTTCTTCACCCCGGGAAGTTAATTAAATACCATTTGGAGGCATTTAATGTTCGAGCAAAAACGGCTGATTTTCGACAAAAGAGATAACACCCCCCCATTACGTCATGCTTCAGAAATGTGGAAAATGGTCCTTTTTCAAATGTTTTATTTTTGAACGTCAGTTCACATTTGTAGGTGGATCATCAGTGTTAGAGCTAAAATTAGCATGTTTAAAGTGATTTTCATGCTTCCAGGGGCCCAAAACACAAGATTTATGGAATGGTTAAAAGTGCATGAAAATGGCCAATTTACTCACTCTGAGTTCTCAAAAAGGGTTTCTTCACCCCGGGAAGTTAATTAAATACGATTTGGAGGCATTTAATGTTCGAGCAAAAACGGCTGATTTTCGACAAAAGAGATAACACCCCCCTATTACGTCATGCTTCAGAAATGTGGAAAATGGTCCGTTTTCAAATGTTTTATTTTTGAACGTCAGTTCACATTTGTAGGTGGATCATCAGTGTTAGAGCTAAAATTAGCATGCTTAAAGTGATTTTCATGCTTCCAGGGGCCCAAAACACAAGATTTATGGAATGGTTAAAAGTGCATGAAAATGGCCAATTTACTCACTCTGAGTTCTCAAAAAGGGTTTCTTCACCCCGGGAAGTTAATTAAATACCATTTGGAGGCATTTAATGTTCGAGCAAAAACGGCTGATTTTCGACAAAAGAGATAACACCCCCCCATTACGTCATGCTTCAGAAATGTGGAAAATGGTCCGTTTTCAAATGTTTTATTTTTGAACGTCAGTTCACATTTGTAGGTGGATCATCAGTGTTAGAGCTAAAATTAGCATGTTTAAAGTGATTTTCATGCTTCCAGGGGCTCGGGAAGTTAATTAAATACCATTTGGAGGCATTTAATGTTCGAGCAAAAACGGCTGATTTTCGACAAAAGAGATAACACCCCCCCATTACGTCATGCTTCAGAAATGTGGAAAATGGTCCGTTTTCAAATGTTTTATTTTTGAACGTTAGTTCACATTTGTAGGTGGATCATCAGTGTTAGAGCTAAAATTAGCATGTTTAAAGTGATTTTCATGCTTCCAGGGGCCCAAAACACAAGATTTATGGAATGGTTAAAAGTGCATGAAAATGGCCAATTTACTCACTCTGAGTTCTCAAAAAGGGTTTCTTCACCCCGGGAAGTTAATTAAATACCATTTGGAGGCATTTAATGTTCGAGCAAAAACGGCTGATTTTCGACAAAAGAGATAACACCCCCCCATTACGTCATGCTTCAGAAATGTGGAAAATGGTCCGTTTTCAAATGTTTTATTTTTGAACGTCAGTTCACATTTGTAGGTGGATCATCAGTGTTAGAGCTAAAATTAGCATGTTTAAAGTGATTTTCATGCTTCCAGGGGCCCAAAACACAAGATTTATGGAATGGTTAAAAGTGCATGAAAATGGCCAATTTACTCACTCTGAGTTCTCAAAAAGGGTTTCTTCACCCCGGGAAGTTAATTAAATACCATTTGGAGGCATTTAATGTTAGAGCAAAAACGGCTGATTTTCGACAAAAGAGATAACACCCCCCCATTACGTCATGCTTCAGAAATGTGGAAAATGGTCCGTTTTCAAATGTTTTATTTTTGAACGTCAGTTCACATTTGTAGGTTGATCATCAGTGTTAGAGCTAAAATTAGCATGTTTAAAGTGATTTTCATGCTTCCAGGGGCTCGGGAAGTTAATTAAATACCATTTGGAGGCATTTAATGTTCGAGCAAAAACGGCTGATTTTCGACAAAAGAGATAACACCCCCCCATTACGTCATGCTTCAGAAATGTGGAAAATGGTCCGTTTTCAAATGTTTTATTTTTGAACGTCAGTTCACATTTGTAGGTGGATCATCAGTGTTAGAGCTAAAATTAGCATGTTTAAAGTGATTTTCATGCTTCCAGGGGCCCAAAACACAAGATTTATGGAATGGTTAAAAGTGCATGAAAATGGCCAATTTACTCACTCTGAGTTCTCAAAAAGGGTTTCTTCACCCCGGGAAGTTAATTAAATACCATTTGGAGGCATTTAATGTTCGAGCAAAAACGGCTGATTTTCGACAAAAGAGATAACACCCCCCCATTACGTCATGCTTCAGAAATGTGGAAAATGGTCCGTTTTCAAATGTTTTATTTTTGAACGTCAGTTCACATTTGTAGGTGGATCATCAGTGTTAGAGCTAAAATTAGCATGTTTAAAGTGATTTTCATGCTTCCAGGGGCCCAAAACACAAGATTTATGGAATGGTTAAAAGTGCATGAAAATGTCCAATTTACTCACTCTGAGTTCTCAAAAAGGGTTTCTTCACCCCGGGAAGTTAATTAAATACCATTTGGAGGCATTTAATGTTAGAGCAAAAACGGCTGATTTTCGACAAAAGAGATAACACCCCCCCATTACGTCATGCTTCAGAAATGTGGAAAATGGTCCGTTTTCAAATGTTTTATTTTTGAACGTCAGTTCACATTTGTAGGTGGATCATCAGTGTTAGAGCTAAAATTAGCATGTTTAAAGTGATTTTCATGCTTCCAGGGGCTCGGGAAGTTAATTAAATACCATTTGGAGGCATTTAATGTTCGAGCAAAAACGGCTGATTTTCGACAAAAGAGATAACACCCCCCCATTACGTCATGCTTCAGAAATGTGGAAAATGGTCCGTTTTCAAATGTTTTATTTTTGAACGTCAGTTCACATTTGTAGGTGGATCATCAGTGTTAGAGCTAAAATTAGCATGTTTAAAGTGATTTTCATGCTTCCAGGGGCCCAAAACACAAGATTTATGGAATGGTTAAAAGTGCATGAAAATGGCCAATTTACTCACTCTGAGTTCTCAAAAAGGGTTTCTTCACCCCGGGAAGATAATTAAATACCATTTGGAGGCATTTAATGTTAGAGCAAAAACGGCTGATTTTCGACAAAAGAGATAACACCCCCCCATTACGTCATGCTTCAGAAATGTGGAAAATGGTCCGTTTTCAAATGTTTTATTTTTGAACGTCAGTTCACATTTGTAGGTGGATCATCGGTATTAGAGCTAAAATTAGCATGTTTAAAGTGATTTTCATGCTTCCAGGGGCCCAAAACACAAGATTTATGGAATGGTTAAAAGTGCATGAAAATGGCCAATTTACTCACTCTGAGTTCTCAAAAAGGGTTTCTTCACCCCGGGAAGTTAATTAAATACCATTTGGAGGCATTTAATGTTCGAGCAAAAACGGCTGATTTTCGACAAAAGAGATAACACCCCCCCATTACGTCATGCTTCAGAAATGTGGAAAATGGTCCGTTTTCAAATGTTTTATTTTTGAACGTCAGTTCACATTTGTAGGTGGATCATCAGTGTTAGAGCTAAAATTAGCATGTTTAAAGTGATTTTCATGCTTCCAGGGGCCCAAAACACAAGATTTATGGAATGGTTAAAAGTGCATGAAAATGGCCAATTTACTCACTCTGAGTTCTCAAAAAGGGTTTCTTCACCCCGGGAAGTTAATTAAATACCATTTGGAGGCATTTAATGTTCGAGCAAAAACGGCTGATTTTCGGCAAAAGAGATAACACCCCCCCATTACGTCATGCTTCAGAAATGCGGAAAATGGTCCGTTTTCAAATGTTTTATTTTTGAACGTCAGTTCACATTTGTAGGTGGATCATCAGTGTTAGAGCTAAAATTAGCATGTTTAAAGTGATTTTCATGCTTCCAGGGGCCCAAAACACAAGATTTATGGAATGGTTAAAAGTGCATGAAAATGGCCAATTTACTCACTCTGAGTTCTCAAAAAGGGTTTCTTCACCCCGGGAAGTTAATTAAATACCATTTGGAGGCATTTAATGTTAGAGCAAAAACGGCTGATTTTCGACAAAAGAGATAACACCCCCCCATTACGTCATGCTTCAGAAATGTGGAAAATGGTCCGTTTTCAAATGTTTTATTTTTGAACGTCAGTTCACATTTGTAGGTGGATCATCAGTGTTAGAGCTAAAATTAGCATGTTTAAAGTGATTTTCATGCTTCCAGGGGCTCGGGAAGTTAATTAAATACCATTTGGAGGCATTTAATGTTAGAGCAAAAAAGGCAGATTTTCGACAAAAGAGATAACACCCCCCCATTACGTCATGCTTCAGAAATGTGGAAAATGGTCCGTTTTCAAATGTTTTATTTTTGAACGTCAGTTCACATTTGTAGGTGGATTATCAGTGTTAGAGCTAAAATTAGCATGTTTAAAGTGATTTTCATGCTTCGAGGGGCTCGGGAAGTTAATTAAATACCATTTGGAGGCATTTAATGTTCGAGCAAAAACGGCTGATTTTCGACAAAAGAGATAACACCCCCCCCATTACGTCATGCTTCAGAAATGTGGAAAATGGTCCGTTTTCAAATGTTTTATTTTTGAACGTCAGTTCACATTTGTAGGTGGATCATCAGTGTTAGAGCTAAAATTAGCATGTTTAAAGTGATTTTCATGCTTCCAGGGGCTCGGGAAGTTAATTAAATACCATTTGGAGGCATTTAATGTTAGAGCAAAAACGGCTGATTTTCGACAAAAGAGATAACACCCCCCCATTACGTCATGCTTCAGAAATGTGGAAAATGGTCCGTTTTCAAATGTTTTATTTTTGAACGTCAGTTCACATTTGTAGGTGGATCATCAGTGTTAGAGCTAAAATTAGTATGTTTAAAGTGATTTTCATGCTTCCAGGGGCCCAAAACACAAGATTTATGGAATGGTTAAAAGTGCATGAAAATGGCCAATTTACTCACTCTGAGTTCTCAAAAAGGGTTTCTTCACCCCGGGAAGTTAATTAAATACCATTTGGAGGCATTTAATGTTAGAGCAAAAACGGCTGATTTTCGACAAAAGAGATAACACCCCCCCATTACGTCATGCTTCAGAAATGTGGAAAATGGTCCGTTTTCAAATGTTTTATTTTTGAACGTCAGTTCACATTTGTAGGTGGATCATCAGTGTTAGAGCTAAAATTAGCATGTTTAAAGTGATTTTCATGCTTTCAGGGGCCCAAAACACAAGATTTATGGAATGGTTAAAAGTGCATGAAAATGGCCAATTTACTCACTCTGAGTTCTCAAAAAGGGTTTCTTCACCCCGGGAAGTTAATTAAATACCATTTGGAGGCATTTAATGTTCGAGCAAAAACGGCTGATTTTCGACAAAAGAGATAACACCCCCCCATTACGTCATGCTTCAGAAATGTGGAAAATGGTCCGTTTTCAAATGTTTTATTTTTGAACGTCAGTTCACATTTGTAGGTGGATCATCAGTGTTAGAGCTAAAATTAGCATGTTTAAAGTGATTTTCATGCTTCCAGGGGCCCAAAACACAAGATTTATGGAATGGTTAAAAGTGCATGAAAATGGCCAATTTACTCACTCTGAGTTCTCAAAAAGGGTTTCTTCACCCCGGGAAGTTAATTAAATACCATTTGGAGGCATTTAATGTTCGAGCAAAAACGGCTGATTTTCGACAAAAGAGATAACACCCCTCCATTACGTCATGCTTCAGAAATGTGGAAAATGGTCCGTTTTCAAATGTTTTATTTTTGAACATCAGTTCACATTTGTAGGTGGATCATCAGTGTTAGAGCTAAAATTAGCATGTTTAAAGTGATTTTCATGCTTCCAGGGGCTCGGGAAGTTAATTAAATACCATTTGGAGGCATTTAATGTTCGAGCAAAAACGGCTGATTTTCGACAAAAGAGATAACACCCCCCCATTACGTCATGCTTCAGAAATGTGGAAAATGGTCCGTTTTCAAATGTTTTATTTTTGAACGTTAGTTCACATTTGTAGGTGGATCATCAGTGTTAGAGCTAAAATTAGCATGTTTAAAGTGATTTTCATGCTTCCAGGGGCCCAAAACACAAGATTTATGGAATGGTTAAAAGTGCATGAAAATGGCCAATTTACTCACTCTGAGTTCTCAAAAAGGGTTTCTTCACCCCGGGAAGTTAATTAAATACCATTTGGAGGCATTTAATGTTAGAGCAAAAACGGCTGATTTTCGACAAAAGAGATAACACCCCCCCATTACGTCATGCTTCAGAAATGTGGAAAATGGTCCGTTTTCAAATGTTTTATTTTTGAACGTCAGTTCACATTTGTAGGTGGATCATCAGTGTTAGAGCTAAAATTAGCATGTTTAAAGTGATTTTCATGCTTCCAGGGGCTCGGGAAGTTAATTAAATACCATTTGGAGGCATTTAATGTTCGAGCAAAAACGGCTGATTTTCGACAAAAGAGATAACACCCCCCCATTACGTCATGCTTCAGAAATGTGGAAAATGGTCCGTTTTCAAATGTTTTATTTTTGAACGTCAGTTCACATTTGTAGGTGGATCATCAGTGTTAGAGCTAAAATTAGCATGTTTAAAGTGATTTTCATGCTTCCAGGGGCTCGGGAAGTTAATTAAATACCATTTGGAGGCATTTAATGTTCGAGCAAAAACGGCTGATTTTCGACAAAAGAGATAACACCCCCCCATTACGTCATGCTTCAGAAATGTGGAAAATGGTCCGTTTTCAAATGTTTTATTTTTGAACGTCAGTTCACATTTGTAGGTGGATCATCAGTGTTAGAGCTAAAATTAGCATGTTTAAAGTGATTTTCATGCTTCCAGGGGCCCAAAACACAAGATTTATGGAATGGTTAAAAGTGCATGAAAATGGCCAATTTACTCACTCTGAGTTCTCAAAAAGGGTTTCTTCACCCCGGGAAGTTAATTAAATACCATTTGGAGGCATTTAATGTTCGAGCAAAAACGGCTGATTTTCGACAAAAGAGATAACACCCCCCCATTACGTCATGCTTCAGAAATGTGGAAAATGGTCCGTTTTCAAATGTTTTATTTTTGAACGTCAGTTCACATTTGTAGGTGGATCATCAGTGTTAGAGCTAAAATTAGCATGTTTAAAGTGATTTTCATGCTTCCAGGGGCCCAAAACACAAGATTTATGGAATGGTTAAAAGTGCATGAAAATGGCCAATTTACTCACTCTGAGTTCTCAAAAAGGGTTTCTTCACCCCGGGAAGTTAATTAAATACCATTTGGAGGCATTTAATGTTCGAGCAAAAACGGCTGATTTTCGACAAAAGAGATAACACCCCCCCATTACGTCATGCTTCAGAAATGTGGAAAATGGTCCGTTTTCAAATGTTTTATTTTTGAACGTCAGTTCACATTTGTAGGTGGATCATCAGTGTTAGAGCTAAAATTAGCATGTTTAAAGTGATTTTCATGCTTCCAGGGGCCCAAAACACAAGATTTATGGAATGGTTAAAAGTGCATGAAAATGGCCAATTTACTCACTCTGAGTTCTCAAAAAGGGTTTCTTCACCCCGGGAAGTTAATTAAATACCATTTGGAGGCATTTAATGTTCGAGCAAAAACGGCTGATTTTCGACAAAAGAGATAACACCCCCCCATTACGTCATGCTTCAGAAATGTGGAAAATGGTCCGTTTTCAAATGTTTTATTTTTGAACGTCAGTTCACATTTGTAGGTGGATCATCAGTGTTAGAGCTAAAATTAGCATGTTTAAAGTGATTTTCATGCTTCCAGGGGCTCGGGAAGTTAATTAAATACCATTTGGAGGCATTTAATGTTCGAGCAAAAACGGCTGATTTTCGACAAAAGAGATAACACCCCCCCATTACGTCATGCTTCAGAAATGTGGAAAATGGTCCGTTTTCAAATGTTTTATTTTTGAACGTCAGTTCACATTTGTAGGTGGATCATCAGTGTTAGAGCTAAAATTAGCATGTTTAAAGTGATTTTCATGCTTCCAGGGGCTCGGGAAGTTAATTAAATACCATTTGGAGGCATTTAATGTTCGAGCAAAAACGGCTGATTTTCGACAAAACAGATAACACCCCCCCATTACGTCATGCTTCAGAAATGTGGAAAATGGTCCGTTTTCAAATGTTTTATTTTTGAACGTCAGTTCACATTTGTAGGTGGATCATCAGTGTTAGAGCTAAAATTAGCATGTATAAAGTGATTTTCATGCTTCCAGGGGCCCAAAACACAAGATTTATGGAATGGTTAAAAGTGCATGAAAATGGCCAATTTACTCACTCTGAGTTCTCAAAAAGGGTTTCTTCACCCCGGGAAGTTAATTAAATACCATTTGGAGGCATTTAATGTTCGAGCAAAAACGGCTGATTTTCGACAAAAGAGATAACACCCCCCCCATTACGTCATGCTTCAGAAATGTGGAAAATGGTCCGTTTTCAAATGTTTTATTTTTGAACGTCAGTTCACATTTGTAGGTGGATCATCAGTGTTAGAGCTAAAATTAGCATGTTTAAAGTGATTTTCATGCTTCCAGGGGCCCAAAACACAAGATTTATGGAATGGTTAAAAGTGCATGAAAATGGCCAATTTACTCACTCTGAGTTCTCAAAAAGGGTTTCTTCACCCCGGGAAGTTAATTAAATACCATTTGGAGGCATTTAATGTTAGAGCAAAAACGGCTGATTTTCGACAAAAGAGATAACACCCCCCCATTACGTCATGCTTCAGAAATGTGGAAAATGGTCCGTTTTCAAATGTTTTATTTTTGAACGTCAGTTCACATTTGTAGGTGGATCATCAGTGTTAGAGCTAAAATTAGCATGTTTAAAGTGATTTTCATGCTTCCAGGGGCTCGGGAAGTTAATTAAATACCATTTGGAGGCATTTAATGTTCGAGCAAAAACGGCTGATTTTCGACAAAAGAGATAACACCCCCCCCCATTACGTCATGCTTCAGAAATGTGGAAAATGGTCCGTTTTCAAATGTTTTATTTTTGAACGTCAGTTCACATTTGTAGGTGGATCATCAGTGTTAGAGCTAAAATTAGCATGTTTAAAGTGATTTTCATGCTTCCAGGGGCCCAAAACACAAGATTTATGGAATGGTTAAAAGTGCATGAAAATGGCCAATTTACTCACTCTGAGTTCTCAAAAAGGGTTTCTTCACCCCGGGAAGATAATTAAATACCATTTGGAGGCATTTAATGTTAGAGCAAAAACGGCTGATTTTCGACAAAAGAGATAACACCCCCCCATTACATCATGCTTCAGAAATGTGGAAAATGGTCCGTTTTCAAATGTTTTATTTTTGAACATCAGTTCACATTTGTAGGTGGATCATCAGTGTTAGAGCTAAAATTAGCATGTTTAAAGTGATTTTCATGCTTCCAGGGACTCGGGAAGTTAATTAAATACCTTTTGGAGGCATTTAATGTTCGAGCAAAAACGGCTGATTTTCGACAAAAGAGATAACACCCCCCCATTACGTCATGCTTCAGAAATGTGGAAAATGGTCCGTTTTCAAATGTTTTATTTTTGAACGTCAGTTCACATTTGTAGGTGGATCATCAGTGTTAGAGCTAAAATTAGCATGTTTAAAGTGATTTTCATGCTTCCAGGGGCTCGGGAAGTGAAATAAATACCATTTGGAGGCATTTAATGTTCGAGCAAAAACGGCTGATTTTCGACAAAAGAGATAACACCCCCCCATTACGTCATGCTTCAGAAATGTGGAAAATGGTCCGTTTTCAAATGTTTTATTTTTGAACGTCCGTTCACATTTGTAGGTGGATCATCAGTGTTAGAGCTAAAATTAGCATGTTTAAAGTGATTTTCATGCTTCCAGGGGCTCGGGAAGTTAATTAAATACCATTTGGAGGCATTTAATGTTCGAGCAAAAACGGCTGATTTTCGACAAAAGAGATAACACCCCCCCATTACGTCATGCTTCAGAAATGTGGAAAATGGTCCGTTTTCAAATGTTTTATTTTTGAACGTCAGTTCACATTTGTAGGTGGATCATCAGTGTTAGAGCTAAAATTAGCATGTTTAAAGTGATTTTCATGCTTCCAGGGGCCCAAAACACAAGATTTATGGAATGGTTAAAAGTGCATGAAAATGGCCAATTTACTCACTCTGATTTCTCAAAAAGGGTTTCTTCACCCCGGGAAGTTAATTAAATACCATTTGGAGGCATTTAATGTTCGAGCAAAAACGGCTGATTTTCGAAAAAAGAGATAACACCCCCCCATTACGTCATGCTTCAGAAATGTGGAAAATGGTCCGTTTTCAAATGTTTTATTTTTGAACGTCAGTTCACATTTGTAGGTGGATCATCAGTGTTAGAGCTAAAATTAGCATGTTTAAAGTGATTTTCATGCTTCCAGGGGCCCAAAACACAAGATTTATGGAATGGTTAAAAGTGCATGAAAATGGCCAATTTACTCACTCTGAGTTCTCAAAAAGGGTTTCTTCACCCCGGGAAGTTAATTAAATACCATTTGGAGGCATTTAATGTTCGAGCAAAAACGGCTGATTTTCGACAAAAGAGATAACACCCCCCCATTACGTCATGCTTCAGAAATGTGGAAAATGGTCCGTTTTCAAATGTTTTATTTTTGAACGTCAGTTCACATTTGTAGGTGGATCATCAGTGTTAGAGCTAAAATTAGCATGTTTAAAGTGATTTTCATGCTTCCAGGGGCTCGGGAAGTTAATTAAATACCATTTGGAGGCATTTAATGTTCGAGCAAAAACGGCTGATTTTCGACAAAAGAGATAACACCCCCCCATTACGTCATGCTTCAGAAATGTGGAAAATGGTCCGTTTTCAAATGTTTTATTTTTGAACGTTAGTTCACATTTGTAGGTGGATCATCAGTGTTAGAGCTAAAATTAGCATGTTTAAAGTGATTTTCATGCTTCCAGGGGCCCAAAACACAAGATTTATGGAATGGTTAAAAGTGCATGAAAATGGCCAATTTACTCACTCTGAGTTCTCAAAAAGGGTTTCTTCACCCCGGGAAGTTAATTAAATACCATTTGGAGGCATTTCATGTTCGAGCAAAAACGGCTGATTTTCGACAAAAGAGATAACACCCCCCCATTACGTCATGCTTCAGAAATGTGGAAAATGGTCCGTTTTCAAATGTTTTATTTTTGAACGTCAGTTCACATTTGTAGGTGGATCATCAGTGTTAGAGCTAAAATTAGCATGTTTAAAGTGATTTTCATGCTTCCAGGGGCCCAAAACACAAGATTTATGGAATGGTTAAAAGTGCATGAAAATGGCCAATTTACTCACTCTGAGTTCTCAAAAAGGGTTTCTTCACCCCGGGAAGTTAATTAAATACCATTTGGAGGCATTTAATGTTAGAGCAAAAACGGCTTATTTTCGACAAAAGAGATAACACCCCCCCATTACGTCATGCTTCAGAAATGTGGAAAATGGTCCGTTTTCAAATGTTTTATTTTTGAACGTCAGTTCACATTTGTAGGTGGATCATCAGTGTTAGAGCTAAAATTAGCATGTTTAAAGTGATTTTCATGCTTCCAGGGGCTCGGGAAGTTAATTAAATACCATTTGGAGGCATTTAATGTTCGAGCAAAAACGGCTGATTTTCGACAAAAGAGATAACACCCCCCCATTACGTCATGCTTCAGAAATGTGGAAAATGGTCCGTTTTCAAATGTTTTATTTTTGAACGTCAGTTCACATTTGTAGGTGGATCATCAGTGTTAGAGCTAAAATTAGCATGTTTAAAGTGATTTTCATGCTTTCAGGGGCTCGGGAATTTAATTAAATACCATTTGGAGGCATTTAATGTTCGAGCAAAAACGGCTGATTTTCGACAAAAGAGATAACACCCCCCCATTACGTCATGCTTCAGAAATGTGGAAAATGGTCCGTTTTCAAATGTTTTATTTTTGAACGTCAGTTCACATTTGTAGGTGGATCATCAGTGTTAGAGCTAAAATTAGCATGTTTAAAGTGATTTTCATGCTTCCAGGGGGCCAAAACACAAGATTTATGGAATGGTTAAAAGTGCATGAAAATGGCCAATTTACTCACTCTGAGTTCTCAAAAAGGGTTTCTTCACCCCGGGAAGTTAATTAAATACCATTTGGAGGCATTTAATGTTCGAGCAAAAACGGCTGATTTTCGACAAAAGAGATAACACCCCCCCATTACGTCATGCTTCAGAAATGTGGAAAATGGTCCGTTTTCAAATGTTTTATTTTTGAACGTCAGTTCACATTTGTAGGTGGATCATCAGTGTTAGAGCTAAAATTAGCATGTTTAAAGTGATTTTCATGCTTCCAGGGGCCCAAAACACAAGATTTATGGAATGGTTAAAAGTGCATGAAAATGGCCAATTTACTCACTCTGAGTTCTCAAAAAGGGTTTCTTCACCCCGCGAAGTTAATTAAATACCATTTGGAGGCATTTAATGTTAGAGCAAAAACGGCTGATTTTCGACAAAAGAGATAACACCCCCCCATTACGTCATGCTTCAGAAATGTGGAAAATGGTCCGTTTTCAAATGTTTTATTTTTGAACGTCAGTTCACATTTGTAGGTGGATCATCAGTGTTAGAGCTAAAATTAGCATGTTTAAAGTGATTTTCATGCTTCCAGGGGCTCGGGAAGTTAATTAAATACCATTTGGAGGCATTTAATGTTCGAGCAAAAACGGCTGATTTTCGACAAAAGAGATAACACCCCCCCATTACGTCATGCTTCAGAAATGTGGAAAATGGTCCGTTTTCAAATGTTTTATTTTTGAACGTCAGTTCACATTTGTAGGTGGATCATCAGTGTTAGAGCTAAAATTAGCATGTTTAAAGTGATTTTCATGCTTCCAGGGGCTCGGGAAGTTAATTAAATACCATTTGGAGGCATTTAATGTTCGAGCAAAAACGGCTGATTTTCGACAAAAGAGATAACACCCCCCCATTACGTCATGCTTCAGAAATGTGGAAAATGGTCCGTTTTCAAATGTTTTATTTTTGAACGTCAGTTCACATTTGTAGGTGGATCATCAGTGTTAGAGCTAAAATTAGCATGTTTAAAGTGATTTTCATGCTTCCAGGGGCCCAAAACACAAGATTTATGGAATGGTTAAAAGTGCATGAAAATGGCCAATTTACTCACTCTGAGTTCTCAAAAAGGGTTTCTTCACCCCGGGAAGTTAATTAAATACCATTTGAAGGCATTTAATGTTCGAGCAAAAACGGCTGATTTTCGACAAAAGAGATAACACCCCCCCATTACGTCATGCTTCAGAAATGTGGAAAATGGTCCGTTTTCAAATGTTTTATTTTTGAACGTCAGTTCACATTTGTAGGTGGATCATCAGTGTTAGAGCTAAAATTAGCATGTTTAAAGTGATTTTCATGCTTCCAGGGGCTCGGGAAGTTAATTAAATACCATTTGGAGGCATTTAATGTTCGAGCAAAAACGGCTGATTTTCGACAAAAGAGATAACACCCCCCCCCATTACGTCATGCTTCAGAAATGTGGAAAATGGTCCGTTTTCAAATGTTTTATTTTTGAACGTCAGTTCACATTTGTAGGTGGATCATCAGTGTTAGAGCTAAAATTAGCATGTTTAAAGTGATTTTCATGCTTCCAGGGGCCCAAAACACAAGATTTATGGAATGGTTAAAAGTGCATGAAAATGGCCAATTTACTCACTCTGAGTTCTCAAAAAGGGTTTCTTCACCCCGGGAAGATAATTAAATACCATTTGGAGGCATTTAATGTTAGAGCAAAAACGGCTGATTTTCGACAAAAGAGATAACACCCCCCCATTACATCATGCTTCAGAAATGTGGAAAATGGTCCGTTTTCAAATGTTTTATTTTTGAACATCAGTTCACATTTGTAGGTGGATCATCAGTGTTAGAGCTAAAATTAGCATGTTTAAAGTGATTTTCATGCTTCCAGGGACTCGGGAAGTTAATTAAATACCTTTTGGAGGCATTTAATGTTCGAGCAAAAACGGCTGATTTTCGACAAAAGAGATAACACCCCCCCATTACGTCATGCTTCAGAAATGTGGAAAATGGTCCGTTTTCAAATGTTTTATTTTTGAACGTCAGTTCACATTTGTAGGTGGATCATCAGTGTTAGAGCTAAAATTAGCATGTTTAAAGTGATTTTCATGCTTCCAGGGGCTCGGGAAGTGAAATAAATACCATTTGGAGGCATTTAATGTTCGAGCAAAAACGGCTGATTTTCGACAAAAGAGATAACACCCCCCCATTACGTCATGCTTCAGAAATGTGGAAAATGGTCCGTTTTCAAATGTTTTATTTTTGAACGTCCGTTCACATTTGTAGGTGGATCATCAGTGTTAGAGCTAAAATTAGCATGTTTAAAGTGATTTTCATGCTTCCAGGGGCTCGGGAAGTTAATTAAATACCATTTGGAGGCATTTAATGTTCGAGCAAAAACGGCTGATTTTCGACAAAAGAGATAACACCCCCCCATTACGTCATGCTTCAGAAATGTGGAAAATGGTCCGTTTTCAAATGTTTTATTTTTGAACGTCAGTTCACATTTGTAGGTGGATCATCAGTGTTAGAGCTAAAATTAGCATGTTTAAAGTGATTTTCATGCTTCCAGGGGCCCAAAACACAAGATTTATGGAATGGTTAAAAGTGCATGAAAATGGCCAATTTACTCACTCTGATTTCTCAAAAAGGGTTTCTTCACCCCGGGAAGTTAATTAAATACCATTTGGAGGCATTTAATGTTCGAGCAAAAACGGCTGATTTTCGAAAAAAGAGATAACACCCCCCCATTACGTCATGCTTCAGAAATGTGGAAAATGGTCCGTTTTCAAATGTTTTATTTTTGAACGTCAGTTCACATTTGTAGGTGGATCATCAGTGTTAGAGCTAAAATTAGCATGTTTAAAGTGATTTTCATGCTTCCAGGGGCCCAAAACACAAGATTTATGGAATGGTTAAAAGTGCATGAAAATGGCCAATTTACTCACTCTGAGTTCTCAAAAAGGGTTTCTTCACCCCGGGAAGTTAATTAAATACCATTTGGAGGCATTTAATGTTCGAGCAAAAACGGCTGATTTTCGACAAAAGAGATAACACCCCCCCATTACGTCATGCTTCAGAAATGTGGAAAATGGTCCGTTTTCAAATGTTTTATTTTTGAACGTCAGTTCACATTTGTAGGTGGATCATCAGTGTTAGAGCTAAAATTAGCATGTTTAAAGTGATTTTCATGCTTCCAGGGGCTCGGGAAGTTAATTAAATACCATTTGGAGGCATTTAATGTTCGAGCAAAAACGGCTGATTTTCGACAAAAGAGATAACACCCCCCCATTACGTCATGCTTCAGAAATGTGGAAAATGGTCCGTTTTCAAATGTTTTATTTTTGAACGTTAGTTCACATTTGTAGGTGGATCATCAGTGTTAGAGCTAAAATTAGCATGTTTAAAGTGATTTTCATGCTTCCAGGGGCCCAAAACACAAGATTTATGGAATGGTTAAAAGTGCATGAAAATGGCCAATTTACTCACTCTGAGTTCTCAAAAAGGGTTTCTTCACCCCGGGAAGTTAATTAAATACCATTTGGAGGCATTTCATGTTCGAGCAAAAACGGCTGATTTTCGACAAAAGAGATAACACCCCCCCATTACGTCATGCTTCAGAAATGTGGAAAATGGTCCGTTTTCAAATGTTTTATTTTTGAACGTCAGTTCACATTTGTAGGTGGATCATCAGTGTTAGAGCTAAAATTAGCATGTTTAAAGTGATTTTCATGCTTCCAGGGGCCCAAAACACAAGATTTATGGAATGGTTAAAAGTGCATGAAAATGGCCAATTTACTCACTCTGAGTTCTCAAAAAGGGTTTCTTCACCCCGGGAAGTTAATTAAATACCATTTGGAGGCATTTAATGTTAGAGCAAAAACGGCTTATTTTCGACAAAAGAGATAACACCCCCCCATTACGTCATGCTTCAGAAATGTGGAAAATGGTCCGTTTTCAAATGTTTTATTTTTGAACGTCAGTTCACATTTGTAGGTGGATCATCAGTGTTAGAGCTAAAATTAGCATGTTTAAAGTGATTTTCATGCTTCCAGGGGCTCGGGAAGTTAATTAAATACCATTTGGAGGCATTTAATGTTCGAGCAAAAACGGCTGATTTTCGACAAAAGAGATAACACCCCCCCATTACGTCATGCTTCAGAAATGTGGAAAATGGTCCGTTTTCAAATGTTTTATTTTTGAACGTCAGTTCACATTTGTAGGTGGATCATCAGTGTTAGAGCTAAAATTAGCATGTTTAAAGTGATTTTCATGCTTTCAGGGGCTCGGGAATTTAATTAAATACCATTTGGAGGCATTTAATGTTCGAGCAAAAACGGCTGATTTTCGACAAAAGAGATAACACCCCCCCATTACGTCATGCTTCAGAAATGTGGAAAATGGTCCGTTTTCAAATGTTTTATTTTTGAACGTCAGTTCACATTTGTAGGTGGATCATCAGTGTTAGAGCTAAAATTAGCATGTTTAAAGTGATTTTCATGCTTCCAGGGGGCCAAAACACAAGATTTATGGAATGGTTAAAAGTGCATGAAAATGGCCAATTTACTCACTCTGAGTTCTCAAAAAGGGTTTCTTCACCCCGGGAAGTTAATTAAATACCATTTGGAGGCATTTAATGTTCGAGCAAAAACGGCTGATTTTCGACAAAAGAGATAACACCCCCCCATTACGTCATGCTTCAGAAATGTGGAAAATGGTCCGTTTTCAAATGTTTTATTTTTGAACGTCAGTTCACATTTGTAGGTGGATCATCAGTGTTAGAGCTAAAATTAGCATGTTTAAAGTGATTTTCATGCTTCCAGGGGCCCAAAACACAAGATTTATGGAATGGTTAAAAGTGCATGAAAATGGCCAATTTACTCACTCTGAGTTCTCAAAAAGGGTTTCTTCACCCCGGGAAGTTAATTAAATACCATTTGAAGGCATTTAATGTTTGAGCAAAAACGGCTGATTTTCGACAAAAGAGATAACACCCCCCCATTACGTCATGCTTCAGAAATGTGGAAAATGGTCCGTTTTCAAATGTTTTATTTTTGAACGTCAGTTCACATTTGTAGGTGGATCATCAGTGTTAGAGCTAAAATTAGCATGTTTAAAGTGATTTTCATGCTTCCAGGGGCTCGGGAAGTGAAATAAATACCATTTGGAGGCATTTAATGTTCGAGCAAAAACGGCTGATTTTCGACAAAAGAGATAACACCCCCCCATTACGTCATGCTTCAGAAATGTGGAAAATGGTCCGTTTTCAAATGTTTTATTTTTGAACGTCAGTTCACATTTGTAGGTGGATCATCAGTGTTAGAGCTAAAATTAGCATGTTTAAAGTGATTTTCATGCTTCCAGGGGCTCGGGAAGTTAATTAAATACCATTTGGAGGCATTTAATGTTCGAGCAAAAACGGCTGATTTTCGACAAAAGAGATAACACCCCCCCATTACGTCATGCTTCAGAAATGTGGAAAATGGTCCGTTTTCAAATGTTTTATTTTTGAACGTCAGTTCACATTTGTAGGTGGATCATCAGTGTTAGAGCTAAAATTAGCATGTTTAAAGTGATTTTCATGCTTCCAGGGGCCCAAAACACAAGATTTATGGAATGGTTAAAAGTGCATGAAAATGGCCAATTTACTCGCTCTGAGTTCTCAAAAAGGGTTTCTTCACCCCGGGAAGTTAATTAAATACCATTTGGAGGCATTTAATGTTCGAGCAAAAACGGCTGATTTTCGACAAAAGAGATAACACCCCCCCATTACGTCATGCTTCAGAAATGTGGAAAATGGTCCGTTTTCAAATGTTTTATTTTTGAACGTCAGTTCACATTTGTAGGTGGATCATCAGTGTTAGAGCTAAAATTAGCATGTTTAAAGTGATTTTCATGCTTCCAGGGGCCCAAAACACAAGATTTATGGAATGGTTAAAAGTGCATGAAAATGGCCAATTTACTCACTCTGAGTTCTCAAAAAGGGTTTCTTCACCCCGGGAAGTTAATTAAATACCATTTGGAGGCATTTAATGTTCGAGCAAAAACGGCTGATTTTCGACAAAAGAGATAACACCCCCCCATTACGTCATGCTTCAGAAATGTGGAAAATGGTCCGTTTTCAAATGTTTTATTTTTGAACGTCAGTTCACATTTGTAGGTGGATCATCAGTGTTAGAGCTAAAATTAGCATGTTTAAAGTGATTTTCATGCTTCCAGGGGCTCGGGAAGTTAATTAAATACCATTTGGAGGCATTTAATGTTCGAGCAAAAACGGCTGATTTTCGACAAAAGAGATAACACCCCCCCATTACGTCATGCTTCAGAAATGTGGAAAATGGTCCGTTTTCAAATGTTTTATTTTTGAACGTCAGTTCACATTTGTAGGTGGATCATCAGTGTTAGAGCTAAAATTAGCATGTTTACAGTGATTTTCATGCTTCCAGGGGCCCAAAACACAAGATTTATGGAATGGTTAAAAGTGCATGAAAATGGCCAATTTACTCACTCTGAGTTCTCAAAAAGGGTTTCTTCACCCCGGGAAGTTAATTAAATACCATTTGGAGGCATTTAATGTTAGAGCAAAAACGGCTGATTTTCGACAAAAGAGATAACACCCCCCCATTACGTCATGCTTCAGAAATGTGGAAAATGGTCCGTTTTCAAATGTTTTATTTTTGAACGTCAGTTCACATTTGTAGGTGGATCATCGGTATTAGAGCTAAAATTAGCATGTTTAAAGTGATTTTCATGCTTCCAGGGGCCCAAAACACAAGATTTATGGAATGGTTAAAAGTGCATGAAAATGGCCAATTTACTCACTCTGAGTTCTCAAAAAGGGTTTCTTCACCCCGGGAAGTTAATTAAATACCATTTGGAGGCATTTAATGTTCGAGCAAAAACGGCTGATTTTCGACAAAAGAGATAACACCCCCCCATTACGTCATGCTTCAGAAATGTGGAAAATGGTCCGTTTTCAAATGTTTTATTTTTGAACGTCAGTTCACATTTGTAGGTGGATCATCAGTGTTAGAGCTAAAATTAGCATGTTTAAAGTGATTTTCATGCTTCCAGGGGCCCAAAACACAAGATTTATGGAATGGTTAAAAGTGCATGAAAATGGCCAATTTACTCGCTCTGAGTTCTCAAAAAGGGTTTCTTCACCCCGGGAAGTTAATTAAATACCATTTGGAGGCATTTAATGTTCGAGCAAAAACGGCTGATTTTCGACAAAAGAGATGACACCCCCCCATTACGTCATGCTTCAGAAATGTGGAAAATGGTCCGTTTTCAAATGTTTTATTTTTTAACGTCAGTTCACATTTGTAGGTGGATCATCAGTGTTAGAGCTAAAATTAGCATGTTTAAAGTGATTTTCATGCTTCCAGGGGCCCAAAACACAAGATTTATGGAATGGTTAAAAGTGCATGAAAATGGCCAATTTACTCACTCTGAGTTCTCAAAAAGGGTTTCTTCACCCCGGGAAGTTAATTAAATACCATTTGGAGGCATTTAATGTTCGAGCAAAAACGGCTGATTTTCGACAAAAGAGATAACACCCCCCCATTACGTCATGCTTCAGAAATGTGGAAAATGGTCCGTTTTCAAATGTTTTATTTTTGAACGTCAGTTCACATTTGTAGGTGGATCATCAGTGTTAGAGCTAAAATTAGCATGTTTAAAGTGATTTTCATGCTTCCAGGGGCCCAAAACACAAGATTTATGGAATGGTTAAAAGTGCATGAAAATGGCCAATTTACTCACTCTGAGTTCTCAAAAAGGGTTTCTTCACCCCGGGAAGTTAATTAAATACCATTTGGAGGATTTTAATGTTCGAGCAAAACGGCTGATTTTCGACAAAAGAGATAACACCCCCCCATTACGTCATGCTTCAGAAATGTGGAAAATGGTCCGTTTTCAAATGTTTTATTTTTGAACGTCAGTTCACATTTGTAGGTGGATCATCAGTGTTAGAGCTAAAATTAGCATGTTTAAAGTGATTTTCATGCTTCCAGGGGCTCGGGAAGTTAATTAAATACCATTTGGAGGCATTTAATGTTCGAGCAAAAACGGCTGATTTTCGACAAAAGAGATAACACCCCCCCATTACGTCATGCTTCAGAAATGTGGAAAATGGTCCGTTTTCAAATGTTTTATTTTTGAACGTCAGTTCACATTTGTAGGTGGATCATCAGTGTTAGAGCTAAAATTAGCATGTTTAAAGTGATTTTCATGCTTCCAGGGGCTCGGGAAGTTAATTAAATACCATTTGGAGGCATTTAATGTTCGAGAAAAAACGGCTGATTTTCGACAAAAGAGATAACACCCCCCCATTACGTCATGCTTCAGAAATGTGGAAAATGGTCCGTTTTCAAATGTTTTATTTTTGAACGTCAGTTCACATTTGTAGGTGGATCATCAGTGTTAGAGCTAAAATTAGCATGTTTAAAGTGATTTTCATGCTTCCAGGGGCCCAAAACACAAGATTTATGGAATGGTTAAAAGTGCATGAAAATGGCCAATTTACTCACTCTGAGTTCTCAAAAAGGGTTTCTTCACCCCGGGAAGTTAATTAAATACCATTTGAAGGCATTTAATGTTTGAGCAAAAACGGCTGATTTTCGACAAAAGAGATAACACCCCCCCATTACGTCATGCTTCAGAAATGTGGAAAATGGTCCGTTTTCAAATGTTTTATTTTTGAACGTCAGTTCACATTTGTAGGTGGATCATCAGTGTTAGAGCTAAAATTAGCATGTTTAAAGTGATTTTCATGCTTCCAGGGGCTCGGGAAGTGAAATAAATACCATTTGGAGGCATTTAATGTTCGAGCAAAAACGGCTGATTTTCGACAAAAGAGATAACACCCCCCCATTACGTCATGCTTCAGAAATGTGGAAAATGGTCCGTTTTCAAATGTTTTATTTTTGAACGTCAGTTCACATTTGTAGGTGGATCATCAGTGTTAGAGCTAAAATTAGCATGTTTAAAGTGATTTTCATGCTTCCAGGGGCTCGGGAAGTTAATTAAATACCATTTGGAGGCATTTAATGTTCGAGCAAAAACGGCTGATTTTCGACAAAAGAGATAACACCCCCCCATTACGTCATGCTTCAGAAATGTGGAAAATGGTCCGTTTTCAAATGTTTTATTTTTGAACGTCAGTTCACATTTGTAGGTGGATCATCAGTGTTAGAGCTAAAATTAGCATGTTTAAAGTGATTTTCATGCTTCCAGGGGCCCAAAACACAAGATTTATGGAATGGTTAAAAGTGCATGAAAATGGCCAATTTACTCGCTCTGAGTTCTCAAAAAGGGTTTCTTCACCCCGGGAAGTTAATTAAATACCATTTGGAGGCATTTAATGTTCGAGCAAAAACGGCTGATTTTCGACAAAAGAGATAACACCCCCCCATTACGTCATGCTTCAGAAATGTGGAAAATGGTCCGTTTTCAAATGTTTTATTTTTGAACGTCAGTTCACATTTGTAGGTGGATCATCAGTGTTAGAGCTAAAATTAGCATGTTTAAAGTGATTTTCATGCTTCCAGGGGCCCAAAACACAAGATTTATGGAATGGTTAAAAGTGCATGAAAATGGCCAATTTACTCACTCTGAGTTCTCAAAAAGGGTTTCTTCACCCCGGGAAGTTAATTAAATACCATTTGGAGGCATTTAATGTTCGAGCAAAAACGGCTGATTTTCGACAAAAGAGATAACACCCCCCCATTACGTCATGCTTCAGAAATGTGGAAAATGGTCCGTTTTCAAATGTTTTATTTTTGAACGTCAGTTCACATTTGTAGGTGGATCATCAGTGTTAGAGCTAAAATTAGCATGTTTAAAGTGATTTTCATGCTTCCAGGGGCTCGGGAAGTTAATTAAATACCATTTGGAGGCATTTAATGTTCGAGCAAAAACGGCTGATTTTCGACAAAAGAGATAACACCCCCCCATTACGTCATGCTTCAGAAATGTGGAAAATGGTCCGTTTTCAAATGTTTTATTTTTGAACGTCAGTTCACATTTGTAGGTGGATCATCAGTGTTAGAGCTAAAATTAGCATGTTTACAGTGATTTTCATGCTTCCAGGGGCCCAAAACACAAGATTTATGGAATGGTTAAAAGTGCATGAAAATGGCCAATTTACTCACTCTGAGTTCTCAAAAAGGGTTTCTTCACCCCGGGAAGTTAATTAAATACCATTTGGAGGCATTTAATGTTAGAGCAAAAACGGCTGATTTTCGACAAAAGAGATAACACCCCCCCATTACGTCATGCTTCAGAAATGTGGAAAATGGTCCGTTTTCAAATGTTTTATTTTTGAACGTCAGTTCACATTTGTAGGTGGATCATCGGTATTAGAGCTAAAATTAGCATGTTTAAAGTGATTTTCATGCTTCCAGGGGCCCAAAACACAAGATTTATGGAATGGTTAAAAGTGCATGAAAATGGCCAATTTACTCACTCTGAGTTCTCAAAAAGGGTTTCTTCACCCCGGGAAGTTAATTAAATACCATTTGGAGGCATTTAATGTTCGAGCAAAAACGGCTGATTTTCGACAAAAGAGATAACACCCCCCCATTACGTCATGCTTCAGAAATGTGGAAAATGGTCCGTTTTCAAATGTTTTATTTTTGAACGTCAGTTCACATTTGTAGGTGGATCATCAGTGTTAGAGCTAAAATTAGCATGTTTAAAGTGATTTTCATGCTTCCAGGGGCCCAAAACACAAGATTTATGGAATGGTTAAAAGTGCATGAAAATGGCCAATTTACTCACTCTGAGTTCTCAAAAAGGGTTTCTTCACCCCGGGAAGTTAATTAAATACCATTTGGAGGCATTTAATGTTCGAGCAAAAACGGCTGATTTTCGGCAAAAGAGATAACACCCCCCCATTACGTCATGCTTCAGAAATGCGGAAAATGGTCCGTTTTCAAATGTTTTATTTTTGAACGTCAGTTCACATTTGTAGGTGGATCATCAGTGTTAGAGCTAAAATTAGCATGTTTAAAGTGATTTTCATGCTTCCAGGGGCCCAAAACACAAGATTTATGGAATGGTTAAAAGTGCATGAAAATGGCCAATTTACTCACTCTGAGTTCTCAAAAAGGGTTTCTTCACCCCGGGAAGTTAATTAAATACCATTTGGAGGCATTTAATGTTAGAGCAAAAACGGCTGATTTTCGACAAAAGAGATAACACCCCCCCATTACGTCATGCTTCAGAAATGTGGAAAATGGTCCGTTTTCAAATGTTTTATTTTTGAACGTCAGTTCACATTTGTAGGTGGATCATCAGTGTTAGAGCTAAAATTAGCATGTTTAAAGTGATTTTCATGCTTCCAGGGGCTCGGGAAGTTAATTAAATACCATTTGGAGGCATTTAATGTTAGAGCAAAAAAGGCAGATTTTCGACAAAAGAGATAACACCCCCCCATTACGTCATGCTTCAGAAATGTGGAAAATGGTCCGTTTTCAAATGTTTTATTTTTGAACGTCAGTTCACATTTGTAGGTGGATCATCAGTGTTAGAGCTAAAATTAGCATGTTTAAAGTGATTTTCATGCTTCGAGGGGCTCGGGAAGTTAATTAAATACCATTTGGAGGCATTTAATGTTCGAGCAAAAACGGCTGATTTTCGACAAAAGAGATAACACCCCCCCCATTACGTCATGCTTCAGAAATGTGGAAAATGGTCCGTTTTCAAATGTTTTATTTTTGAACGTCAGTTCACATTTGTAGGTGGATCATCAGTGTTAGAGCTAAAATTAGCATGTTTAAAGTGATTTTCATGCTTCCAGGGGCTCGGGAAGTTAATTAAATACCATTTGGAGGCATTTAATGTTAGAGCAAAAACGGCTGATTTTCGACAAAAGAGATAACACCCCCCCATTACGTCATGCTTCAGAAATGTGGAAAATGGTCCGTTTTCAAATGTTTTATTTTTGAACGTCAGTTCACATTTGTAGGTGGATCATCAGTGTTAGAGCTAAAATTAGTATGTTTAAAGTGATTTTCATGCTTCCAGGGGCCCAAAACACAAGATTTATGGAATGGTTAAAAGTGCATGAAAATGGCCAATTTACTCACTCTGAGTTCTCAAAAAGGGTTTCTTCACCCCGGGAAGTTAATTAAATACCATTTGGAGGCATTTAATGTTAGAGCAAAAACGGCTGATTTTCGACAAAAGAGATAACACCCCCCCATTACGTCATGCTTCAGAAATGTGGAAAATGGTCCGTTTTCAAATGTTTTATTTTTGAACGTCAGTTCACATTTGTAGGTGGATCATCAGTGTTAGAGCTAAAATTAGCATGTTTAAAGTGATTTTCATGCTTTCAGGGGCCCAAAACACAAGATTTATGGAATGGTTAAAAGTGCATGAAAATGGCCAATTTACTCACTCTGAGTTCTCAAAAAGGGTTTCTTCACCCCGGGAAGTTAATTAAATACCATTTGGAGGCATTTAATGTTCGAGCAAAAACGGCTGATTTTCGACAAAAGAGATAACACCCCCCCATTACGTCATGCTTCAGAAATGTGGAAAATGGTCCGTTTTCAAATGTTTTATTTTTGAACGTCAGTTCACATTTGTAGGTGGATCATCAGTGTTAGAGCTAAAATTAGCATGTTTAAAGTGATTTTCATGCTTCCAGGGGCCCAAAACACAAGATTTATGGAATGGTTAAAAGTGCATGAAAATGGCCAATTTACTCACTCTGAGTTCTCAAAAAGGGTTTCTTCACCCCGGGAAGTTAATTAAATACCATTTGGAGGCATTTAATGTTCGAGCAAAAACGGCTGATTTTCGACAAAAGAGATAACACCCCTCCATTACGTCATGCTTCAGAAATGTGGAAAATGGTCCGTTTTCAAATGTTTTATTTTTGAACATCAGTTCACATTTGTAGGTGGATCATCAGTGTTAGAGCTAAAATTAGCATGTTTAAAGTGATTTTCATGCTTCCAGGGGCTCGGGAAGTTAATTAAATACCATTTGGAGGCATTTAATGTTCGAGCAAAAACGGCTGATTTTCGACAAAAGAGATAACACCCCCCCATTACGTCATGCTTCAGAAATGTGGAAAATGGTCCGTTTTCAAATGTTTTATTTTTGAACGTTAGTTCACATTTGTAGGTGGATCATCAGTGTTAGAGCTAAAATTAGCATGTTTAAAGTGATTTTCATGCTTCCAGGGGCCCAAAACACAAGATTTATGGAATGGTTAAAAGTGCATGAAAATGGCCAATTTACTCACTCTGAGTTCTCAAAAAGGGTTTCTTCACCCCGGGAAGTTAATTAAATACCATTTGGAGGCATTTAATGTTAGAGCAAAAACGGCTGATTTTCGACAAAAGAGATAACACCCCCCCATTACGTCATGCTTCAGAAATGTGGAAAATGGTCCGTTTTCAAATGTTTTATTTTTGAACGTCAGTTCACATTTGTAGGTGGATCATCAGTGTTAGAGCTAAAATTAGCATGTTTAAAGTGATTTTCATGCTTCCAGGGGCTCGGGAAGTTAATTAAATACCATTTGGAGGCATTTAATGTTCGAGCAAAAACGGCTGATTTTCGACAAAAGAGATAACACCCCCCCATTACGTCATGCTTCAGAAATGTGGAAAATGGTCCGTTTTCAAATGTTTTATTTTTGAACGTCAGTTCACATTTGTAGGTGGATCATCAGTGTTAGAGCTAAAATTAGCATGTTTAAAGTGATTTTCATGCTTCCAGGGGCTCGGGAAGTTAATTAAATACCATTTGGAGGCATTTAATGTTCGAGCAAAAACGGCTGATTTTCGACAAAAGAGATAACACCCCCCCATTACGTCATGCTTCAGAAATGTGGAAAATGGTCCGTTTTCAAATGTTTTATTTTTGAACGTCAGTTCACATTTGTAGGTGGATCATCAGTGTTAGAGCTAAAATTAGCATGTTTAAAGTGATTTTCATGCTTCCAGGGGCCCAAAACACAAGATTTATGGAATGGTTAAAAGTGCATGAAAATGGCCAATTTACTCACTCTGAGTTCTCAAAAAGGGTTTCTTCACCCCGGGAAGTTAATTAAATACCATTTGGAGGCATTTAATGTTCGAGCAAAAACGGCTGATTTTCGACAAAAGAGATAACACCCCCCCATTACGTCATGCTTCAGAAATGTGGAAAATGGTCCGTTTTCAAATGTTTTATTTTTGAACGTCAGTTCACATTTGTAGGTGGATCATCAGTGTTAGAGCTAAAATTAGCATGTTTAAAGTGATTTTCATGCTTCCAGGGGCCCAAAACACAAGATTTATGGAATGGTTAAAAGTGCATGAAAATGGCCAATTTACTCACTCTGAGTTCTCAAAAAGGGTTTCTTCACCCCGGGAAGTTAATTAAATACCATTTGGAGGCATTTAATGTTAGAGCAAAAACGGCTGATTTTCGACAAAAGAGATAACACCCCCCCATTACGTCATGCTTCAGAAATGTGGAAAATGGTCCGTTTTCAAATGTTTTATTTTTGAACGTCAGTTCACATTTGTAGGTGGATCATCAGTGTTAGAGCTAAAATTAGCATGTTTAAAGTGATTTTCATGCTTCCAGGGGCTCGGGAAGTTAATTAAATACCATTTGGAGGCATTTAATGTTAGAGCAAAAAAGGCAGATTTTCGACAAAAGAGATAACACCCCCCCATTACGTCATGCTTCAGAAATGTGGAAAATGGTCCGTTTTCAAATGTTTTATTTTTGAACGTCAGTTCACATTTGTAGGTGGATCATCAGTGTTAGAGCTAAAATTAGCATGTTTAAAGTGATTTTCATGCTTCGAGGGGCTCGGGAAGTTAATTAAATACCATTTGGAGGCATTTAATGTTCGAGCAAAAACGGCTGATTTTCGACAAAAGAGATAACACCCCCCCCATTACGTCATGCTTCAGAAATGTGGAAAATGGTCCGTTTTCAAATGTTTTATTTTTGAACGTCAGTTCACATTTGTAGGTGGATCATCAGTGTTAGAGCTAAAATTAGCATGTTTAAAGTGATTTTCATGCTTCCAGGGGCTCGGGAAGTTAATTAAATACCATTTGGAGGCATTTAATGTTAGAGCAAAAACGGCTGATTTTCGACAAAAGAGATAACACCCCCCCATTACGTCATGCTTCAGAAATGTGGAAAATGGTCCGTTTTCAAATGTTTTATTTTTGAACGTCAGTTCACATTTGTAGGTGGATCATCAGTGTTAGAGCTAAAATTAGTATGTTTAAAGTGATTTTCATGCTTCCAGGGGCCCAAAACACAAGATTTATGGAATGGTTAAAAGTGCATGAAAATGGCCAATTTACTCACTCTGAGTTCTCAAAAAGGGTTTCTTCACCCCGGGAAGTTAATTAAATACCATTTGGAGGCATTTAATGTTAGAGCAAAAACGGCTGATTTTCGACAAAAGAGATAACACCCCCCCATTACGTCATGCTTCAGAAATGTGGAAAATGGTCCGTTTTCAAATGTTTTATTTTTGAACGTCAGTTCACATTTGTAGGTGGATCATCAGTGTTAGAGCTAAAATTAGCATGTTTAAAGTGATTTTCATGCTTTCAGGGGCCCAAAACACAAGATTTATGGAATGGTTAAAAGTGCATGAAAATGGCCAATTTACTCACTCTGAGTTCTCAAAAAGGGTTTCTTCACCCCGGGAAGTTAATTAAATACCATTTGGAGGCATTTAATGTTCGAGCAAAAACGGCTGATTTTCGACAAAAGAGATAACACCCCCCCATTACGTCATGCTTCAGAAATGTGGAAAATGGTCCGTTTTCAAATGTTTTATTTTTGAACGTCAGTTCACATTTGTAGGTGGATCATCAGTGTTAGAGCTAAAATTAGCATGTTTAAAGTGATTTTCATGCTTCCAGGGGCCCAAAACACAAGATTTATGGAATGGTTAAAAGTGCATGAAAATGGCCAATTTACTCACTCTGAGTTCTCAAAAAGGGTTTCTTCACCCCGGGAAGTTAATTAAATACCATTTGGAGGCATTTAATGTTCGAGCAAAAACGGCTGATTTTCGACAAAAGAGATAACACCCCTCCATTACGTCATGCTTCAGAAATGTGGAAAATGGTCCGTTTTCAAATGTTTTATTTTTGAACATCAGTTCACATTTGTAGGTGGATCATCAGTGTTAGAGCTAAAATTAGCATGTTTAAAGTGATTTTCATGCTTCCAGGGGCTCGGGAAGTTAATTAAATACCATTTGGAGGCATTTAATGTTCGAGCAAAAACGGCTGATTTTCGACAAAAGAGATAACACCCCCCCATTACGTCATGCTTCAGAAATGTGGAAAATGGTCCGTTTTCAAATGTTTTATTTTTGAACGTTAGTTCACATTTGTAGGTGGATCATCAGTGTTAGAGCTAAAATTAGCATGTTTAAAGTGATTTTCATGCTTCCAGGGGCCCAAAACACAAGATTTATGGAATGGTTAAAAGTGCATGAAAATGGCCAATTTACTCACTCTGAGTTCTCAAAAAGGGTTTCTTCACCCCGGGAAGTTAATTAAATACCATTTGGAGGCATTTAATGTTAGAGCAAAAACGGCTGATTTTCGACAAAAGAGATAACACCCCCCCATTACGTCATGCTTCAGAAATGTGGAAAATGGTCCGTTTTCAAATGTTTTATTTTTGAACGTCAGTTCACATTTGTAGGTGGATCATCAGTGTTAGAGCTAAAATTAGCATGTTTAAAGTGATTTTCATGCTTCCAGGGGCTCGGGAAGTTAATTAAATACCATTTGGAGGCATTTAATGTTCGAGCAAAAACGGCTGATTTTCGACAAAAGAGATAACACCCCCCCATTACGTCATGCTTCAGAAATGTGGAAAATGGTCCGTTTTCAAATGTTTTATTTTTGAACGTCAGTTCACATTTGTAGGTGGATCATCAGTGTTAGAGCTAAAATTAGCATGTTTAAAGTGATTTTCATGCTTCCAGGGGCTCGGGAAGTTAATTAAATACCATTTGGAGGCATTTAATGTTCGAGCAAAAACGGCTGATTTTCGACAAAAGAGATAACACCCCCCCATTACGTCATGCTTCAGAAATGTGGAAAATGGTCCGTTTTCAAATGTTTTATTTTTGAACGTCAGTTCACATTTGTAGGTGGATCATCAGTGTTAGAGCTAAAATTAGCATGTTTAAAGTGATTTTCATGCTTCCAGGGGCCCAAAACACAAGATTTATGGAATGGTTAAAAGTGCATGAAAATGGCCAATTTACTCACTCTGAGTTCTCAAAAAGGGTTTCTTCACCCCGGGAAGTTAATTAAATACCATTTGGAGGCATTTAATGTTCGAGCAAAAACGGCTGATTTTCGACAAAAGAGATAACACCCCCCCATTACGTCATGCTTCAGAAATGTGGAAAATGGTCCGTTTTCAAATGTTTTATTTTTGAACGTCAGTTCACATTTGTAGGTGGATCATCAGTGTTAGAGCTAAAATTAGCATGTTTAAAGTGATTTTCATGCTTTCAGGGGCTCGGGAATTTAATTAAATACCATTTGGAGGCATTTAATGTTCGAGCAAAAACGGCTGATTTTCGACAAAAGAGATAACACCCCCCCATTACGTCATGCTTCAGAAATGTGGAAAATGGTCCGTTTTCAAATGTTTTATTTTTGAACGTCAGTTCACATTTGTAGGTGGATCATCAGTGTTAGAGCTAAAATTAGCATGTTTAAAGTGATTTTCATGCTTCCAGGGGGCCAAAACACAAGATTTATGGAATGGTTAAAAGTGCATGAAAATGGCCAATTTACTCACTCTGAGTTCTCAAAAAGGGTTTCTTCACCCCGGGAAGTTAATTAAATACCATTTGGAGGCATTTAATGTTCGAGCAAAAACGGCTGATTTTCGACAAAAGAGATAACACCCCCCCATTACGTCATGCTTCAGAAATGTGGAAAATGGTCCGTTTTCAAATGTTTTATTTTTGAACGTCAGTTCACATTTGTAGGTGGATCATCAGTGTTAGAGCTAAAATTAGCATGTTTAAAGTGATTTTCATGCTTCCAGGGGCCCAAAACACAAGATTTATGGAATGGTTAAAAGTGCATGAAAATGGCCAATTTACTCACTCTGAGTTCTCAAAAAGGGTTTCTTCACCCCGGGAAGTTAATTAAATACCATTTGAAGGCATTTAATGTTTGAGCAAAAACGGCTGATTTTCGACAAAAGAGATAACACCCCCCCATTACGTCATGCTTCAGAAATGTGGAAAATGGTCCGTTTTCAAATGTTTTATTTTTGAACGTCAGTTCACATTTGTAGGTGGATCATCAGTGTTAGAGCTAAAATTAGCATGTTTAAAGTGATTTTCATGCTTCCAGGGGCTCGGGAAGTGAAATAAATACCATTTGGAGGCATTTAATGTTCGAGCAAAAACGGCTGATTTTCGACAAAAGAGATAACACCCCCCCATTACGTCATGCTTCAGAAATGTGGAAAATGGTCCGTTTTCAAATGTTTTATTTTTGAACGTCAGTTCACATTTGTAGGTGGATCATCAGTGTTAGAGCTAAAATTAGCATGTTTAAAGTGATTTTCATGCTTCCAGGGGCTCGGGAAGTTAATTAAATACCATTTGGAGGCATTTAATGTTCGAGCAAAAACGGCTGATTTTCGACAAAAGAGATAACACCCCCCCATTACGTCATGCTTCAGAAATGTGGAAAATGGTCCGTTTTCAAATGTTTTATTTTTGAACGTCAGTTCACATTTGTAGGTGGATCATCAGTGTTAGAGCTAAAATTAGCATGTTTAAAGTGATTTTCATGCTTCCAGGGGCCCAAAACACAAGATTTATGGAATGGTTAAAAGTGCATGAAAATGGCCAATTTACTCGCTCTGAGTTCTCAAAAAGGGTTTCTTCACCCCGGGAAGTTAATTAAATACCATTTGGAGGCATTTAATGTTCGAGCAAAAACGGCTGATTTTCGACAAAAGAGATAACACCCCCCCATTACGTCATGCTTCAGAAATGTGGAAAATGGTCCGTTTTCAAATGTTTTATTTTTGAACGTCAGTTCACATTTGTAGGTGGATCATCAGTGTTAGAGCTAAAATTAGCATGTTTAAAGTGATTTTCATGCTTCCAGGGGCCCAAAACACAAGATTTATGGAATGGTTAAAAGTGCATGAAAATGGCCAATTTACTCACTCTGAGTTCTCAAAAAGGGTTTCTTCACCCCGGGAAGTTAATTAAATACCATTTGGAGGCATTTAATGTTCGAGCAAAAACGGCTGATTTTCGACAAAAGAGATAACACCCCCCCATTACGTCATGCTTCAGAAATGTGGAAAATGGTCCGTTTTCAAATGTTTTATTTTTGAACGTCAGTTCACATTTGTAGGTGGATCATCAGTGTTAGAGCTAAAATTAGCATGTTTAAAGTGATTTTCATGCTTCCAGGGGCTCGGGAAGTTAATTAAATACCATTTGGAGGCATTTAATGTTCGAGCAAAAACGGCTGATTTTCGACAAAAGAGATAACACCCCCCCATTACGTCATGCTTCAGAAATGTGGAAAATGGTCCGTTTTCAAATGTTTTATTTTTGAACGTCAGTTCACATTTGTAGGTGGATCATCAGTGTTAGAGCTAAAATTAGCATGTTTACAGTGATTTTCATGCTTCCAGGGGCCCAAAACACAAGATTTATGGAATGGTTAAAAGTGCATGAAAATGGCCAATTTACTCACTCTGAGTTCTCAAAAAGGGTTTCTTCACCCCGGGAAGTTAATTAAATACCATTTGGAGGCATTTAATGTTAGAGCAAAAACGGCTGATTTTCGACAAAAGAGATAACACCCCCCCATTACGTCATGCTTCAGAAATGTGGAAAATGGTCCGTTTTCAAATGTTTTATTTTTGAACGTCAGTTCACATTTGTAGGTGGATCATCGGTATTAGAGCTAAAATTAGCATGTTTAAAGTGATTTTCATGCTTCCAGGGGCCCAAAACACAAGATTTATGGAATGGTTAAAAGTGCATGAAAATGGCCAATTTACTCACTCTGAGTTCTCAAAAAGGGTTTCTTCACCCCGGGAAGTTAATTAAATACCATTTGGAGGCATTTAATGTTCGAGCAAAAACGGCTGATTTTCGACAAAAGAGATAACACCCCCCCATTACGTCATGCTTCAGAAATGTGGAAAATGGTCCGTTTTCAAATGTTTTATTTTTGAACGTCAGTTCACATTTGTAGGTGGATCATCAGTGTTAGAGCTAAAATTAGCATGTTTAAAGTGATTTTCATGCTTCCAGGGGCCCAAAACACAAGATTTATGGAATGGTTAAAAGTGCATGAAAATGGCCAATTTACTCGCTCTGAGTTCTCAAAAAGGGTTTCTTCACCCCGGGAAGTTAATTAAATACCATTTGGAGGCATTTAATGTTCGAGCAAAAACGGCTGATTTTCGACAAAAGAGATGACACCCCCCCATTACGTCATGCTTCAGAAATGTGGAAAATGGTCCGTTTTCAAATGTTTTATTTTTTAACGTCAGTTCACATTTGTAGGTGGATCATCAGTGTTAGAGCTAAAATTAGCATGTTTAAAGTGATTTTCATGCTTCCAGGGGCCCAAAACACAAGATTTATGGAATGGTTAAAAGTGCATGAAAATGGCCAATTTACTCACTCTGAGTTCTCAAAAAGGGTTTCTTCACCCCGGGAAGTTAATTAAATACCATTTGGAGGCATTTAATGTTCGAGCAAAAACGGCTGATTTTCGACAAAAGAGATAACACCCCCCCATTACGTCATGCTTCAGAAATGTGGAAAATGGTCCGTTTTCAAATGTTTTATTTTTGAACGTCAGTTCACATTTGTAGGTGGATCATCAGTGTTAGAGCTAAAATTAGCATGTTTAAAGTGATTTTCATGCTTCCAGGGGCCCAAAACACAAGATTTATGGAATGGTTAAAAGTGCATGAAAATGGCCAATTTACTCACTCTGAGTTCTCAAAAAGGGTTTCTTCACCCCGGGAAGTTAATTAAATACCATTTGGAGGATTTTAATGTTCGAGCAAAACGGCTGATTTTCGACAAAAGAGATAACACCCCCCCATTACGTCATGCTTCAGAAATGTGGAAAATGGTCCGTTTTCAAATGTTTTATTTTTGAACGTCAGTTCACATTTGTAGGTGGATCATCAGTGTTAGAGCTAAAATTAGCATGTTTAAAGTGATTTTCATGCTTCCAGGGGCTCGGGAAGTTAATTAAATACCATTTGGAGGCATTTAATGTTCGAGCAAAAACGGCTGATTTTCGACAAAAGAGATAACACCCCCCCATTACGTCATGCTTCAGAAATGTGGAAAATGGTCCGTTTTCAAATGTTTTATTTTTGAACGTCAGTTCACATTTGTAGGTGGATCATCAGTGTTAGAGCTAAAATTAGCATGTTTAAAGTGATTTTCATGCTTCCAGGGGCTCGGGAAGTTAATTAAATACCATTTGGAGGCATTTAATGTTCGAGAAAAAACGGCTGATTTTCGACAAAAGAGATAACACCCCCCCATTACGTCATGCTTCAGAAATGTGGAAAATGGTCCGTTTTCAAATGTTTTATTTTTGAACGTCAGTTCACATTTGTAGGTGGATCATCAGTGTTAGAGCTAAAATTAGCATGTTTAAAGTGATTTTCATGCTTCCAGGGGCCCAAAACACAAGATTTATGGAATGGTTAAAAGTGCATGAAAATGGCCAATTTACTCACTCTGAGTTCTCAAAAAGGGTTTCTTCACCCCGGGAAGTTAATTAAATACCATTTGAAGGCATTTAATGTTTGAGCAAAAACGGCTGATTTTCGACAAAAGAGATAACACCCCCCCATTACGTCATGCTTCAGAAATGTGGAAAATGGTCCGTTTTCAAATGTTTTATTTTTGAACGTCAGTTCACATTTGTAGGTGGATCATCAGTGTTAGAGCTAAAATTAGCATGTTTAAAGTGATTTTCATGCTTCCAGGGGCTCGGGAAGTGAAATAAATACCATTTGGAGGCATTTAATGTTCGAGCAAAAACGGCTGATTTTCGACAAAAGAGATAACACCCCCCCATTACGTCATGCTTCAGAAATGTGGAAAATGGTCCGTTTTCAAATGTTTTATTTTTGAACGTCAGTTCACATTTGTAGGTGGATCATCAGTGTTAGAGCTAAAATTAGCATGTTTAAAGTGATTTTCATGCTTCCAGGGGCTCGGGAAGTTAATTAAATACCATTTGGAGGCATTTAATGTTCGAGCAAAAACGGCTGATTTTCGACAAAAGAGATAACACCCCCCCATTACGTCATGCTTCAGAAATGTGGAAAATGGTCCGTTTTCAAATGTTTTATTTTTGAACGTCAGTTCACATTTGTAGGTGGATCATCAGTGTTAGAGCTAAAATTAGCATGTTTAAAGTGATTTTCATGCTTCCAGGGGCCCAAAACACAAGATTTATGGAATGGTTAAAAGTGCATGAAAATGGCCAATTTACTCGCTCTGAGTTCTCAAAAAGGGTTTCTTCACCCCGGGAAGTTAATTAAATACCATTTGGAGGCATTTAATGTTCGAGCAAAAACGGCTGATTTTCGACAAAAGAGATAACACCCCCCCATTACGTCATGCTTCAGAAATGTGGAAAATGGTCCGTTTTCAAATGTTTTATTTTTGAACGTCAGTTCACATTTGTAGGTGGATCATCAGTGTTAGAGCTAAAATTAGCATGTTTAAAGTGATTTTCATGCTTCCAGGGGCCCAAAACACAAGATTTATGGAATGGTTAAAAGTGCATGAAAATGGCCAATTTACTCACTCTGAGTTCTCAAAAAGGGTTTCTTCACCCCGGGAAGTTAATTAAATACCATTTGGAGGCATTTAATGTTCGAGCAAAAACGGCTGATTTTCGACAAAAGAGATAACACCCCCCCATTACGTCATGCTTCAGAAATGTGGAAAATGGTCCGTTTTCAAATGTTTTATTTTTGAACGTCAGTTCACATTTGTAGGTGGATCATCAGTGTTAGAGCTAAAATTAGCATGTTTAAAGTGATTTTCATGCTTCCAGGGGCTCGGGAAGTTAATTAAATACCATTTGGAGGCATTTAATGTTCGAGCAAAAACGGCTGATTTTCGACAAAAGAGATAACACCCCCCCATTACGTCATGCTTCAGAAATGTGGAAAATGGTCCGTTTTCAAATGTTTTATTTTTGAACGTCAGTTCACATTTGTAGGTGGATCATCAGTGTTAGAGCTAAAATTAGCATGTTTACAGTGATTTTCATGCTTCCAGGGGCCCAAAACACAAGATTTATGGAATGGTTAAAAGTGCATGAAAATGGCCAATTTACTCACTCTGAGTTCTCAAAAAGGGTTTCTTCACCCCGGGAAGTTAATTAAATACCATTTGGAGGCATTTAATGTTAGAGCAAAAACGGCTGATTTTCGACAAAAGAGATAACACCCCCCCATTACGTCATGCTTCAGAAATGTGGAAAATGGTCCGTTTTCAAATGTTTTATTTTTGAACGTCAGTTCACATTTGTAGGTGGATCATCGGTATTAGAGCTAAAATTAGCATGTTTAAAGTGATTTTCATGCTTCCAGGGGCCCAAAACACAAGATTTATGGAATGGTTAAAAGTGCATGAAAATGGCCAATTTACTCACTCTGAGTTCTCAAAAAGGGTTTCTTCACCCCGGGAAGTTAATTAAATACCATTTGGAGGCATTTAATGTTCGAGCAAAAACGGCTGATTTTCGACAAAAGAGATAACACCCCCCCATTACGTCATGCTTCAGAAATGTGGAAAATGGTCCGTTTTCAAATGTTTTATTTTTGAACGTCAGTTCACATTTGTAGGTGGATCATCAGTGTTAGAGCTAAAATTAGCATGTTTAAAGTGATTTTCATGCTTCCAGGGGCCCAAAACACAAGATTTATGGAATGGTTAAAAGTGCATGAAAATGGCCAATTTACTCACTCTGAGTTCTCAAAAAGGGTTTCTTCACCCCGGGAAGTTAATTAAATACCATTTGGAGGCATTTAATGTTCGAGCAAAAACGGCTGATTTTCGGCAAAAGAGATAACACCCCCCCATTACGTCATGCTTCAGAAATGCGGAAAATGGTCCGTTTTCAAATGTTTTATTTTTGAACGTCAGTTCACATTTGTAGGTGGATCATCAGTGTTAGAGCTAAAATTAGCATGTTTAAAGTGATTTTCATGCTTCCAGGGGCCCAAAACACAAGATTTATGGAATGGTTAAAAGTGCATGAAAATGGCCAATTTACTCACTCTGAGTTCTCAAAAAGGGTTTCTTCACCCCGGGAAGTTAATTAAATACCATTTGGAGGCATTTAATGTTAGAGCAAAAACGGCTGATTTTCGACAAAAGAGATAACACCCCCCCATTACGTCATGCTTCAGAAATGTGGAAAATGGTCCGTTTTCAAATGTTTTATTTTTGAACGTCAGTTCACATTTGTAGGTGGATCATCAGTGTTAGAGCTAAAATTAGCATGTTTAAAGTGATTTTCATGCTTCCAGGGGCTCGGGAAGTTAATTAAATACCATTTGGAGGCATTTAATGTTAGAGCAAAAAAGGCAGATTTTCGACAAAAGAGATAACACCCCCCCATTACGTCATGCTTCAGAAATGTGGAAAATGGTCCGTTTTCAAATGTTTTATTTTTGAACGTCAGTTCACATTTGTAGGTGGATCATCAGTGTTAGAGCTAAAATTAGCATGTTTAAAGTGATTTTCATGCTTCGAGGGGCTCGGGAAGTTAATTAAATACCATTTGGAGGCATTTAATGTTCGAGCAAAAACGGCTGATTTTCGACAAAAGAGATAACACCCCCCCCATTACGTCATGCTTCAGAAATGTGGAAAATGGTCCGTTTTCAAATGTTTTATTTTTGAACGTCAGTTCACATTTGTAGGTGGATCATCAGTGTTAGAGCTAAAATTAGCATGTTTAAAGTGATTTTCATGCTTCCAGGGGCTCGGGAAGTTAATTAAATACCATTTGGAGGCATTTAATGTTAGAGCAAAAACGGCTGATTTTCGACAAAAGAGATAACACCCCCCCATTACGTCATGCTTCAGAAATGTGGAAAATGGTCCGTTTTCAAATGTTTTATTTTTGAACGTCAGTTCACATTTGTAGGTGGATCATCAGTGTTAGAGCTAAAATTAGTATGTTTAAAGTGATTTTCATGCTTCCAGGGGCCCAAAACACAAGATTTATGGAATGGTTAAAAGTGCATGAAAATGGCCAATTTACTCACTCTGAGTTCTCAAAAAGGGTTTCTTCACCCCGGGAAGTTAATTAAATACCATTTGGAGGCATTTAATGTTAGAGCAAAAACGGCTGATTTTCGACAAAAGAGATAACACCCCCCCATTACGTCATGCTTCAGAAATGTGGAAAATGGTCCGTTTTCAAATGTTTTATTTTTGAACGTCAGTTCACATTTGTAGGTGGATCATCAGTGTTAGAGCTAAAATTAGCATGTTTAAAGTGATTTTCATGCTTTCAGGGGCCCAAAACACAAGATTTATGGAATGGTTAAAAGTGCATGAAAATGGCCAATTTACTCACTCTGAGTTCTCAAAAAGGGTTTCTTCACCCCGGGAAGTTAATTAAATACCATTTGGAGGCATTTAATGTTCGAGCAAAAACGGCTGATTTTCGACAAAAGAGATAACACCCCCCCATTACGTCATGCTTCAGAAATGTGGAAAATGGTCCGTTTTCAAATGTTTTATTTTTGAACGTCAGTTCACATTTGTAGGTGGATCATCAGTGTTAGAGCTAAAATTAGCATGTTTAAAGTGATTTTCATGCTTCCAGGGGCCCAAAACACAAGATTTATGGAATGGTTAAAAGTGCATGAAAATGGCCAATTTACTCACTCTGAGTTCTCAAAAAGGGTTTCTTCACCCCGGGAAGTTAATTAAATACCATTTGGAGGCATTTAATGTTCGAGCAAAAACGGCTGATTTTCGACAAAAGAGATAACACCCCTCCATTACGTCATGCTTCAGAAATGTGGAAAATGGTCCGTTTTCAAATGTTTTATTTTTGAACATCAGTTCACATTTGTAGGTGGATCATCAGTGTTAGAGCTAAAATTAGCATGTTTAAAGTGATTTTCATGCTTCCAGGGGCTCGGGAAGTTAATTAAATACCATTTGGAGGCATTTAATGTTCGAGCAAAAACGGCTGATTTTCGACAAAAGAGATAACACCCCCCCATTACGTCATGCTTCAGAAATGTGGAAAATGGTCCGTTTTCAAATGTTTTATTTTTGAACGTTAGTTCACATTTGTAGGTGGATCATCAGTGTTAGAGCTAAAATTAGCATGTTTAAAGTGATTTTCATGCTTCCAGGGGCCCAAAACACAAGATTTATGGAATGGTTAAAAGTGCATGAAAATGGCCAATTTACTCACTCTGAGTTCTCAAAAAGGGTTTCTTCACCCCGGGAAGTTAATTAAATACCATTTGGAGGCATTTAATGTTAGAGCAAAAACGGCTGATTTTCGACAAAAGAGATAACACCCCCCCATTACGTCATGCTTCAGAAATGTGGAAAATGGTCCGTTTTCAAATGTTTTATTTTTGAACGTCAGTTCACATTTGTAGGTGGATCATCAGTGTTAGAGCTAAAATTAGCATGTTTAAAGTGATTTTCATGCTTCCAGGGGCTCGGGAAGTTAATTAAATACCATTTGGAGGCATTTAATGTTCGAGCAAAAACGGCTGATTTTCGACAAAAGAGATAACACCCCCCCATTACGTCATGCTTCAGAAATGTGGAAAATGGTCCGTTTTCAAATGTTTTATTTTTGAACGTCAGTTCACATTTGTAGGTGGATCATCAGTGTTAGAGCTAAAATTAGCATGTTTAAAGTGATTTTCATGCTTCCAGGGGCTCGGGAAGTTAATTAAATACCATTTGGAGGCATTTAATGTTCGAGCAAAAACGGCTGATTTTCGACAAAAGAGATAACACCCCCCCATTACGTCATGCTTCAGAAATGTGGAAAATGGTCCGTTTTCAAATGTTTTATTTTTGAACGTCAGTTCACATTTGTAGGTGGATCATCAGTGTTAGAGCTAAAATTAGCATGTTTAAAGTGATTTTCATGCTTCCAGGGGCCCAAAACACAAGATTTATGGAATGGTTAAAAGTGCATGAAAATGGCCAATTTACTCACTCTGAGTTCTCAAAAAGGGTTTCTTCACCCCGGGAAGTTAATTAAATACCATTTGGAGGCATTTAATGTTCGAGCAAAAACGGCTGATTTTCGACAAAAGAGATAACACCCCCCCATTACGTCATGCTTCAGAAATGTGGAAAATGGTCCGTTTTCAAATGTTTTATTTTTGAACGTCAGTTCACATTTGTAGGTGGATCATCAGTGTTAGAGCTAAAATTAGCATGTTTAAAGTGATTTTCATGCTTCCAGGGGCCCAAAACACAAGATTTATGGAATGGTTAAAAGTGCATGAAAATGGCCAATTTACTCACTCTGAGTTCTCAAAAAGGGTTTCTTCACCCCGGGAAGTTAATTAAATACCATTTGGAGGCATTTAATGTTCGAGCAAAAACGGCTGATTTTCGACAAAAGAGATAACACCCCCCCATTACGTCATGCTTCAGAAATGTGGAAAATGGTCCGTTTTCAAATGTTTTATTTTTGAACGTCAGTTCACATTTGTAGGTGGATCATCAGTGTTAGAGCTAAAATTAGCATGTTTAAAGTGATTTTCATGCTTCCAGGGGCCCAAAACACAAGATTTATGGAATGGTTAAAAGTGCATGAAAATGGCCAATTTACTCACTCTGAGTTCTCAAAAAGGGTTTCTTCACCCCGGGAAGTTAATTAAATACCATTTGGAGGCATTTAATGTTCGAGCAAAAACGGCTGATTTTCGACAAAAGAGATAACACCCCCCCATTACGTCATGCTTCAGAAATGTGGAAAATGGTCCGTTTTCAAATGTTTTATTTTTGAACGTCAGTTCACATTTGTAGGTGGATCATCAGTGTTAGAGCTAAAATTAGCATGTTTAAAGTGATTTTCATGCTTCCAGGGGCTCGGGAAGTTAATTAAATACCATTTGGAGGCATTTAATGTTCGAGCAAAAACGGCTGATTTTCGACAAAAGAGATAACACCCCCCCATTACGTCATGCTTCAGAAATGTGGAAAATGGTCCGTTTTCAAATGTTTTATTTTTGAACGTCAGTTCACATTTGTAGGTGGATCATCAGTGTTAGAGCTAAAATTAGCATGTTTAAAGTGATTTTCATGCTTCCAGGGGCTCGGGAAGTTAATTAAATACCATTTGGAGGCATTTAATGTTCGAGCAAAAACGGCTGATTTTCGACAAAACAGATAACACCCCCCCATTACGTCATGCTTCAGAAATGTGGAAAATGGTCCGTTTTCAAATGTTTTATTTTTGAACGTCAGTTCACATTTGTAGGTGGATCATCAGTGTTAGAGCTAAAATTAGCATGTATAAAGTGATTTTCATGCTTCCAGGGGCCCAAAACACAAGATTTATGGAATGGTTAAAAGTGCATGAAAATGGCCAATTTACTCACTCTGAGTTCTCAAAAAGGGTTTCTTCACCCCGGGAAGTTAATTAAATACCATTTGGAGGCATTTAATGTTCGAGCAAAAACGGCTGATTTTCGACAAAAGAGATAACACCCCCCCCATTACGTCATGCTTCAGAAATGTGGAAAATGGTCCGTTTTCAAATGTTTTATTTTTGAACGTCAGTTCACATTTGTAGGTGGATCATCAGTGTTAGAGCTAAAATTAGCATGTTTAAAGTGATTTTCATGCTTCCAGGGGCCCAAAACACAAGATTTATGGAATGGTTAAAAGTGCATGAAAATGGCCAATTTACTCACTCTGAGTTCTCAAAAAGGGTTTCTTCACCCCGGGAAGTTAATTAAATACCATTTGGAGGCATTTAATGTTAGAGCAAAAACGGCTGATTTTCGACAAAAGAGATAACACCCCCCCATTACGTCATGCTTCAGAAATGTGGAAAATGGTCCGTTTTCAAATGTTTTATTTTTGAACGTCAGTTCACATTTGTAGGTGGATCATCAGTGTTAGAGCTAAAATTAGCATGTTTAAAGTGATTTTCATGCTTCCAGGGGCTCGGGAAGTTAATTAAATACCATTTGGAGGCATTTAATGTTCGAGCAAAAACGGCTGATTTTCGACAAAAGAGATAACACCCCCCCCCATTACGTCATGCTTCAGAAATGTGGAAAATGGTCCGTTTTCAAATGTTTTATTTTTGAACGTCAGTTCACATTTGTAGGTGGATCATCAGTGTTAGAGCTAAAATTAGCATGTTTAAAGTGATTTTCATGCTTCCAGGGGCCCAAAACACAAGATTTATGGAATGGTTAAAAGTGCATGAAAATGGCCAATTTACTCACTCTGAGTTCTCAAAAAGGGTTTCTTCACCCCGGGAAGATAATTAAATACCATTTGGAGGCATTTAATGTTAGAGCAAAAACGGCTGATTTTCGACAAAAGAGATAACACCCCCCCATTACATCATGCTTCAGAAATGTGGAAAATGGTCCGTTTTCAAATGTTTTATTTTTGAACATCAGTTCACATTTGTAGGTGGATCATCAGTGTTAGAGCTAAAATTAGCATGTTTAAAGTGATTTTCATGCTTCCAGGGACTCGGGAAGTTAATTAAATACCTTTTGGAGGCATTTAATGTTCGAGCAAAAACGGCTGATTTTCGACAAAAGAGATAACACCCCCCCATTACGTCATGCTTCAGAAATGTGGAAAATGGTCCGTTTTCAAATGTTTTATTTTTGAACGTCAGTTCACATTTGTAGGTGGATCATCAGTGTTAGAGCTAAAATTAGCATGTTTAAAGTGATTTTCATGCTTCCAGGGGCTCGGGAAGTGAAATAAATACCATTTGGAGGCATTTAATGTTCGAGCAAAAACGGCTGATTTTCGACAAAAGAGATAACACCCCCCCATTACGTCATGCTTCAGAAATGTGGAAAATGGTCCGTTTTCAAATGTTTTATTTTTGAACGTCCGTTCACATTTGTAGGTGGATCATCAGTGTTAGAGCTAAAATTAGCATGTTTAAAGTGATTTTCATGCTTCCAGGGGCTCGGGAAGTTAATTAAATACCATTTGGAGGCATTTAATGTTCGAGCAAAAACGGCTGATTTTCGACAAAAGAGATAACACCCCCCCATTACGTCATGCTTCAGAAATGTGGAAAATGGTCCGTTTTCAAATGTTTTATTTTTGAACGTCAGTTCACATTTGTAGGTGGATCATCAGTGTTAGAGCTAAAATTAGCATGTTTAAAGTGATTTTCATGCTTCCAGGGGCCCAAAACACAAGATTTATGGAATGGTTAAAAGTGCATGAAAATGGCCAATTTACTCACTCTGATTTCTCAAAAAGGGTTTCTTCACCCCGGGAAGTTAATTAAATACCATTTGGAGGCATTTAATGTTCGAGCAAAAACGGCTGATTTTCGAAAAAAGAGATAACACCCCCCCATTACGTCATGCTTCAGAAATGTGGAAAATGGTCCGTTTTCAAATGTTTTATTTTTGAACGTCAGTTCACATTTGTAGGTGGATCATCAGTGTTAGAGCTAAAATTAGCATGTTTAAAGTGATTTTCATGCTTCCAGGGGCCCAAAACACAAGATTTATGGAATGGTTAAAAGTGCATGAAAATGGCCAATTTACTCACTCTGAGTTCTCAAAAAGGGTTTCTTCACCCCGGGAAGTTAATTAAATACCATTTGGAGGCATTTAATGTTCGAGCAAAAACGGCTGATTTTCGACAAAAGAGATAACACCCCCCCATTACGTCATGCTTCAGAAATGTGGAAAATGGTCCGTTTTCAAATGTTTTATTTTTGAACGTCAGTTCACATTTGTAGGTGGATCATCAGTGTTAGAGCTAAAATTAGCATGTTTAAAGTGATTTTCATGCTTCCAGGGGCTCGGGAAGTTAATTAAATACCATTTGGAGGCATTTAATGTTCGAGCAAAAACGGCTGATTTTCGACAAAAGAGATAACACCCCCCCATTACGTCATGCTTCAGAAATGTGGAAAATGGTCCGTTTTCAAATGTTTTATTTTTGAACGTTAGTTCACATTTGTAGGTGGATCATCAGTGTTAGAGCTAAAATTAGCATGTTTAAAGTGATTTTCATGCTTCCAGGGGCCCAAAACACAAGATTTATGGAATGGTTAAAAGTGCATGAAAATGGCCAATTTACTCACTCTGAGTTCTCAAAAAGGGTTTCTTCACCCCGGGAAGTTAATTAAATACCATTTGGAGGCATTTCATGTTCGAGCAAAAACGGCTGATTTTCGACAAAAGAGATAACACCCCCCCATTACGTCATGCTTCAGAAATGTGGAAAATGGTCCGTTTTCAAATGTTTTATTTTTGAACGTCAGTTCACATTTGTAGGTGGATCATCAGTGTTAGAGCTAAAATTAGCATGTTTAAAGTGATTTTCATGCTTCCAGGGGCCCAAAACACAAGATTTATGGAATGGTTAAAAGTGCATGAAAATGGCCAATTTACTCACTCTGAGTTCTCAAAAAGGGTTTCTTCACCCCGGGAAGTTAATTAAATACCATTTGGAGGCATTTAATGTTAGAGCAAAAACGGCTTATTTTCGACAAAAGAGATAACACCCCCCCATTACGTCATGCTTCAGAAATGTGGAAAATGGTCCGTTTTCAAATGTTTTATTTTTGAACGTCAGTTCACATTTGTAGGTGGATCATCAGTGTTAGAGCTAAAATTAGCATGTTTAAAGTGATTTTCATGCTTCCAGGGGCTCGGGAAGTTAATTAAATACCATTTGGAGGCATTTAATGTTCGAGCAAAAACGGCTGATTTTCGACAAAAGAGATAACACCCCCCCATTACGTCATGCTTCAGAAATGTGGAAAATGGTCCGTTTTCAAATGTTTTATTTTTGAACGTCAGTTCACATTTGTAGGTGGATCATCAGTGTTAGAGCTAAAATTAGCATGTTTAAAGTGATTTTCATGCTTTCAGGGGCTCGGGAATTTAATTAAATACCATTTGGAGGCATTTAATGTTCGAGCAAAAACGGCTGATTTTCGACAAAAGAGATAACACCCCCCCATTACGTCATGCTTCAGAAATGTGGAAAATGGTCCGTTTTCAAATGTTTTATTTTTGAACGTCAGTTCACATTTGTAGGTGGATCATCAGTGTTAGAGCTAAAATTAGCATGTTTAAAGTGATTTTCATGCTTCCAGGGGGCCAAAACACAAGATTTATGGAATGGTTAAAAGTGCATGAAAATGGCCAATTTACTCACTCTGAGTTCTCAAAAAGGGTTTCTTCACCCCGGGAAGTTAATTAAATACCATTTGGAGGCATTTAATGTTCGAGCAAAAACGGCTGATTTTCGACAAAAGAGATAACACCCCCCCATTACGTCATGCTTCAGAAATGTGGAAAATGGTCCGTTTTCAAATGTTTTATTTTTGAACGTCAGTTCACATTTGTAGGTGGATCATCAGTGTTAGAGCTAAAATTAGCATGTTTAAAGTGATTTTCATGCTTCCAGGGGCCCAAAACACAAGATTTATGGAATGGTTAAAAGTGCATGAAAATGGCCAATTTACTCACTCTGAGTTCTCAAAAAGGGTTTCTTCACCCCGCGAAGTTAATTAAATACCATTTGGAGGCATTTAATGTTAGAGCAAAAACGGCTGATTTTCGACAAAAGAGATAACACCCCCCCATTACGTCATGCTTCAGAAATGTGGAAAATGGTCCGTTTTCAAATGTTTTATTTTTGAACGTCAGTTCACATTTGTAGGTGGATCATCAGTGTTAGAGCTAAAATTAGCATGTTTAAAGTGATTTTCATGCTTCCAGGGGCTCGGGAAGTTAATTAAATACCATTTGGAGGCATTTAATGTTCGAGCAAAAACGGCTGATTTTCGACAAAAGAGATAACACCCCCCCATTACGTCATGCTTCAGAAATGTGGAAAATGGTCCGTTTTCAAATGTTTTATTTTTGAACGTCAGTTCACATTTGTAGGTGGATCATCAGTGTTAGAGCTAAAATTAGCATGTTTAAAGTGATTTTCATGCTTCCAGGGGCTCGGGAAGTTAATTAAATACCATTTGGAGGCATTTAATGTTCGAGCAAAAACGGCTGATTTTCGACAAAAGAGATAACACCCCCCCATTACGTCATGCTTCAGAAATGTGGAAAATGGTCCGTTTTCAAATGTTTTATTTTTGAACGTCAGTTCACATTTGTAGGTGGATCATCAGTGTTAGAGCTAAAATTAGCATGTTTAAAGTGATTTTCATGCTTCCAGGGGCCCAAAACACAAGATTTATGGAATGGTTAAAAGTGCATGAAAATGGCCAATTTACTCACTCTGAGTTCTCAAAAAGGGTTTCTTCACCCCGGGAAGTTAATTAAATACCATTTGAAGGCATTTAATGTTCGAGCAAAAACGGCTGATTTTCGACAAAAGAGATAACACCCCCCCATTACGTCATGCTTCAGAAATGTGGAAAATGGTCCGTTTTCAAATGTTTTATTTTTGAACGTCAGTTCACATTTGTAGGTGGATCATCAGTGTTAGAGCTAAAATTAGCATGTTTAAAGTGATTTTCATGCTTCCAGGGGCTCGGGAAGTTAATTAAATACCATTTGGAGGCATTTAATGTTCGAGCAAAAACGGCTGATTTTCGACAAAAGAGATAACACCCCCCCCCATTACGTCATGCTTCAGAAATGTGGAAAATGGTCCGTTTTCAAATGTTTTATTTTTGAACGTCAGTTCACATTTGTAGGTGGATCATCAGTGTTAGAGCTAAAATTAGCATGTTTAAAGTGATTTTCATGCTTCCAGGGGCCCAAAACACAAGATTTATGGAATGGTTAAAAGTGCATGAAAATGGCCAATTTACTCACTCTGAGTTCTCAAAAAGGGTTTCTTCACCCCGGGAAGATAATTAAATACCATTTGGAGGCATTTAATGTTAGAGCAAAAACGGCTGATTTTCGACAAAAGAGATAACACCCCCCCATTACATCATGCTTCAGAAATGTGGAAAATGGTCCGTTTTCAAATGTTTTATTTTTGAACATCAGTTCACATTTGTAGGTGGATCATCAGTGTTAGAGCTAAAATTAGCATGTTTAAAGTGATTTTCATGCTTCCAGGGACTCGGGAAGTTAATTAAATACCTTTTGGAGGCATTTAATGTTCGAGCAAAAACGGCTGATTTTCGACAAAAGAGATAACACCCCCCCATTACGTCATGCTTCAGAAATGTGGAAAATGGTCCGTTTTCAAATGTTTTATTTTTGAACGTCAGTTCACATTTGTAGGTGGATCATCAGTGTTAGAGCTAAAATTAGCATGTTTAAAGTGATTTTCATGCTTCCAGGGGCTCGGGAAGTGAAATAAATACCATTTGGAGGCATTTAATGTTCGAGCAAAAACGGCTGATTTTCGACAAAAGAGATAACACCCCCCCATTACGTCATGCTTCAGAAATGTGGAAAATGGTCCGTTTTCAAATGTTTTATTTTTGAACGTCCGTTCACATTTGTAGGTGGATCATCAGTGTTAGAGCTAAAATTAGCATGTTTAAAGTGATTTTCATGCTTCCAGGGGCTCGGGAAGTTAATTAAATACCATTTGGAGGCATTTAATGTTCGAGCAAAAACGGCTGATTTTCGACAAAAGAGATAACACCCCCCCATTACGTCATGCTTCAGAAATGTGGAAAATGGTCCGTTTTCAAATGTTTTATTTTTGAACGTCAGTTCACATTTGTAGGTGGATCATCAGTGTTAGAGCTAAAATTAGCATGTTTAAAGTGATTTTCATGCTTCCAGGGGCCCAAAACACAAGATTTATGGAATGGTTAAAAGTGCATGAAAATGGCCAATTTACTCACTCTGATTTCTCAAAAAGGGTTTCTTCACCCCGGGAAGTTAATTAAATACCATTTGGAGGCATTTAATGTTCGAGCAAAAACGGCTGATTTTCGAAAAAAGAGATAACACCCCCCCATTACGTCATGCTTCAGAAATGTGGAAAATGGTCCGTTTTCAAATGTTTTATTTTTGAACGTCAGTTCACATTTGTAGGTGGATCATCAGTGTTAGAGCTAAAATTAGCATGTTTAAAGTGATTTTCATGCTTCCAGGGGCCCAAAACACAAGATTTATGGAATGGTTAAAAGTGCATGAAAATGGCCAATTTACTCACTCTGAGTTCTCAAAAAGGGTTTCTTCACCCCGGGAAGTTAATTAAATACCATTTGGAGGCATTTAATGTTCGAGCAAAAACGGCTGATTTTCGACAAAAGAGATAACACCCCCCCATTACGTCATGCTTCAGAAATGTGGAAAATGGTCCGTTTTCAAATGTTTTATTTTTGAACGTCAGTTCACATTTGTAGGTGGATCATCAGTGTTAGAGCTAAAATTAGCATGTTTAAAGTGATTTTCATGCTTCCAGGGGCTCGGGAAGTTAATTAAATACCATTTGGAGGCATTTAATGTTC
>NW_028254535.1:0-53333 GCF_964263255.1 Lissotriton vulgaris
ATGGGAACCAGTAAGATCATAATCTGTGACAGGGTTACAGGAACAAGAGTGCCTACCCGGGGGCGCTAGAGGGCGCACGAGCTGAATGGCCGCACTTTAGTGAGGCTCCGGCTGCCTGGCATTCTTATCCTGCTTTAATCCTTTCAATCTGCGCCCACCCACCTGGAAAGCGCCTGGGGGGGAGATATGATGCTGCTGCCAGCTCTGTCCGAGTTTGGGGGCCCTACGACCTGCGGTTGCTGAGATAGAGCGAGCTGCAACCGCAGCGGAGGCGAGCTCTGGTTGGGACCTCACTGGCGGCGGCCTTGGAATTCACGCGACGCCCCGGATCGCCACGTGGTGTGTAGGCCGTATGCTGGCAGACGTGCCGAAACGGCGATCACTGGCGGATATCGGGGAGCCACCGGCAAGCCACATGGAGCGAAAAACGGGTTGATGCCCTGAGGCGGCTTTTGACCTACGACGGTGCCGGACTGGTTGGCGGGGCACCGGAGACCGACTGCCACCTTGTGCCGCCTGCACGCCAAGCCTCCCTGAGCTGCTCAGCTCCACGGCGCAAATCCAGAGCCCACTTTTCACCGCTATCTATCACTGCTGTGCCGGCATGGGGAAACCGGACAACCGGCAGCCCAAACTACAATTTGAGCCTGCGGCGCAGAAGAAGGCGACCAGGCAGACGGGGGATGTCGCGCAGCCGAGAAGCCCGGCAGCGGAGGTGTCCCCCATGGTCCCGGATATTGCTACGATGCTGCAGGAGATGCGACAGGGCTTTGCCACGGTGGTGGACAAGGTGGACAGGCTGTCCGCCAGAATGGACGGCATCGTCCAGAAAATGGACATACATGAGGAGCGCTTAACAGAGGCGGAACGTCGAATCTCCGAGACCGAGGATGCCACGACGTCGCAGGCTTCAAGGCTTTCCCGCATGGATAATGTGCTCAGGGTGATAGCCGCCAAAAATGAGGAGTTAGAAGCGAGGAGCAGGCGGAACAACATACGGGTCACGGCATTCCGGAGTCGACCAACACGGGGAGAATGGAGCTTTACATCCAAAAACTTCTCACAGCCACGGTTGGCGAGGAGGCCCCCTCAAAACAATTCATTGTGGAACGGGCCCATCGTTCACTTTGGCCCCAACCCCAGCCTGGTGCCCCGCCGAGGCCCATCATTGCGCGCCTGCTCAACTATCGAGACCGTGATGCGGCGTTGCGAGCGGCCAGGGCGAATCAAAACCTTGCCTATGAAGGAGTGTCTTTCTCAATCTACCCTGATTTTACCCCGGTGGTCCAAGAGCAACGACGGAAATTCCTGGCTGTAAAGAGGAAGCTAAGAGGCCTGAATATTGACTACGCGCTTTTGTACCCTGCCAAACTGCGGGTGACCCATCAGGGCACGCAACACTTCTTTTTGAACCCACAGCAGGTCGAGGACTACATTAAAACTTTGCCTAAACGAGACCGGAGAGCTGCAAATGTGGACGGCGGACACGAATCTGGGTCGGAGTGAACAATATTTGCGTTGATACACCCTTAGCTGGTCTGTGACGATTAATGCTTCATTGTGGGGTGATTGCAACTGGCCCCCCCGGGGAGCTAAGGTCGGGTGGGCCTGCAGGTGACACTGCATGCCAGGCCCCCACCCCCATACTCCCTCTCCCGCCTGGACAGAGACGGTAAGAGTGGATGGGAACGGAGGGGAGAGGACTGGGGGTGGAAGACGGTGCACCTCTGATGACCCCAAACGTGTGTACCCCACAGACCTTGCATATTGCACTTTTGATGTTTTACTGTTGTGGGCTTTCTAGGGGAGGGGGGTGGGAAAGGGGTGCTGGCGAGTTGGGGGTGCTTCAGTGGGAGGGGGGTGGGAAGCGCTGGATTCGAATTGCAGGCGCTGCATCTGTGGCGGACTCGAGTACAGCAATGGCACTGAGCGTTTGGGGCCTATGACCTGGGTTACTTGCTATGTTTGAAACTGTTCTTTACCTTGTCCTATTGTTGGGGGGAGGGGTAGGGGTATTTGTCGGATGCCCTACTAATGTTTGGGGCATGTCGGCTGCGCTGTTTGCTAGACGAAGGTATCTACGTATCAGTGGATGGGAGATCTGGGATTGTTCTGACTTAATAGTTTGGTTTTGTTTCTTAGCATGTGCACTGCTACTTATTAGACCGCCTACCTGCTTTGGGGTGTGGTGGTACATTGGATGTACTACAGTGGGGGGGACTATTGGCCGCAGAGGGTGGTCGGAAAGGCTGACACACGACGTACATACTGATGGAAGCATGGATTGTCCTTACACATTGTTTCTTCATTTATACCGTAGACTCTTGGAATGGGGGACACTTGTCTGAATATACTCACATGGAACGTGAGGGGGTTGGGAGATCATAGAAAGAGGAGGCACATTCTGGGCTATCTGGACCGCCACAACGTACACATAGCCTTTTTACAGGAAACACACTTTGCACCTAACAGACCTCATGCATTTGGTAGCAGGTGGGCTTCATGCGCTGCGTTCTCATCATATTCCTCTTATGCACGGGGCACAGTGATACTGGTAAAAAGGTCTACGTCCTTTTATATGGCTGGCTCGAAAACAGATGCGCAAGGGAGGTACTGTTTGGTGTGGGGAAGATTGGGGCGCATGACAGTGACACTTGCCTGCTGCTATGGGCCTAACGTGGATGACCCACATTACTTTGAAACTCTGTGGGCTGCAATAGTAGAGGCGGGGTCGCAACACATAATATGGGGAGGAGATTTTAATGTGGCCATTAACCCGACTTTGGACCGCTCACACCAGGCTCCGCATCACTACACGAAAGGGCGGGAGGTCCTGCGTGCCATTGTAGAAGAAAATCACCTTGTAGACGCATGGCGCGCACACTGCGGGCCAAAGGGGGAGGGCACACACTTCACTGCACAGGCAAAATCTTGGGCTAGGCTTGACTATTTTTTTCTGACCGTTCACCTCTATGCCTCACTGACATGTGCGCGGCACCTCCCCAGGACATATTCTGATCATGCCAGGTTCATATTGCCCTGAGGGGGACGGAATTGGGCCCCCCTGTTACAGCATGGCGTATGCAGCCTGCGATGCTTTTAGACGAGGAGTTTTGGGAGGAGCTCCGGGAGGAATGTTTAGATTTTTTTAAACGAAATAAGGACTCTGTGAGGGATGTTGAGATCATATGGGATGCGTTTAAAGTTACATTGCGAGGATTCTGCATTGCGAAAGGCTCTGGAGTCCTTAAGGCTATACTGAATCGGCTGAAGGCTCTAGAGGCTCGGCTGGGGCGGGCGGAGGAGGCCCTCCGTATACACCCGGATGGTGACACACTTGCTGAGATACGGGATTTGATAACTGAATACTCAGATGAGGCTGCGCGCGAGGCGAAGTTCAGGCACAAGTATTGGGTGGCACGACGGTATGGGGAGGGTGAGAGGCCTGGGAAGGCGTTAGCTACTACAGTCAGGCTTATGCGGACGCCCACCGTCATACTTGAATTGGAAACTGCCGAGGGGCTGCTGCTCAGAGATTCCACGCAGATACTGAATGAATTTGTCCACCATTATAGCACATTGTACACCTCCGCTGGGGCAGAGAGGCTGTCCTTAGACGACTACCTAACTGATGTGACGCTGGGGTGGTTAAGTGATTCTCAGAGAGCCTTCTTGAGCGCCCCGTTTGAGCTGGATGAAGTCCGAGAGGCCATCATGAGCATGCAGTCAGGTAAAGCTACGGGACTCGATGGCATCCCTATTGAATTTTTATAAAACATACATAGACTTCATGGCCCCGGTACTGAGGGAAGTGTATGAAGATGCCTTGGAGGTGGGTCACCTCCCCGCATCCATGAGAACTGCGCTGATTATCTCCCTGCTTAAGCCCGGGAAACCTGCTTCGCACTGCGACTCTTATAGGCCCCTCTCGTTGCTGACATGTGATGTGAAGATCCTTGCCAAACTCATCGCCACGCGCATAAGTCTTCTGTTGCCTAATCTTATCCTTCCAGACCAAGCTGGCTTTGTCCCGGGCAGGGCGACATCCCACAACCTTCGCACCTTCTTCTCAGTATATGACTCGGTCCATGATGATTTGCCCATGGCAGCCATATTCCTAGACGCCACTAAAGCGTTTGATTCGCTGGAGTGGGAGTATGTCTTTGGAGTGCTGGGACGCATGGGTTTTCCAGCGATTTTCGTATCATGGATAAGGCTGTTGTATACACGCCCTACGGCCAGGGTCCTTGTCAATGGGCAGCTTTCCCCAGAATTCACTATCTCTAGGGGGACAAGGCAGGGGTGCCCCCTGTCCCCCCTCCTCTTTGCCATAGCCACGGAACCTCTCGCTGCTAAGCTGCGACAACACCATAAGGATAGTGCATTGCGATGCTTCCAGAGACAGATCCTCATCTCCATGTACGCAGATGACATCACGCTCTATGTTCGACACCCAGGCGATAATTTACACCCATTGCTTAGGGAATTTATTAGGTTCGGGGCCCTCGCAGGAGTGCAGATCAACTGGTCTAAGTCTTGTATCTTCCCCCTCACAGCTTCCACTCTTGCATTCCCACTGGACTATCCACTTACATGGTGTGAAGGGGACTTTAAGTACCTAGGTATTCACATTGAGAAAGATAGGGAGGCGCTCATGAGGGCTAATTATGGTACGGCAATGAACAAGATCAGTGATCATGTTTCCCGGTGGATAATACTTCCCCTTTCTATGGCGGGGAGGGCCTCCCTTGTTAAGATGATTGTGCTCCCTAAATTGCTTTATCTGTTTCTTAACATACCCTTTTACCCTGGTGCATATTTCTTTAAGCGGCTTCGCTCAGAATTGCTTAAATTGGTGTGGGGGGGAAGACACCCAGGCTCCGATGGGAGGTGCTGACCAGGCCTTATGCTCAGGGCGGGTTTGGAGTGCCTGATTTTGAACTATATTTCAGGGCACCCCAGGCACATTTCGCCTATTTCTGGGTGAGACAGCCTAGGTACATGCCACAGCTGGCAGCTGAACATTGGCTAGCACACCCCACGCCTATAGAGGGAGCGATGTACACCATAGTGGAGGGAAGGGATAAGACCCCAACACGCTGTCTAGCATGGTCACAGCTTGGTTGCGTATTAGTGAGATGCTAGGCCTACAGTTGCTTTACGCCCCACTCCTTCCCCTGGCATATCACCCACAACTGCCGTTACTGCAGGAAACTGGCTTTCAGAAATTGCTGATGAAAATTCATGTGCGCACGTGGGGGGATTTATATAGCAATGGCACGTTTCGCACCAAAGATCACCTATATGAGGGAATACAGCCGACACCTCTGGAGATCTTTTACTACATGCGCTTGAGACATGGATTGCAGGCGATTACGCCAGATTTCCCACACGAGCCCCCTGTACTACTCCCCTTGCAGCACATACTACAATTTGAGAACCCCTGCAAACTTGTGTCTACACTATATAGGTTGATCCGTGCAAATGTAGAATACACTGAGCTCCCTGCAAGGGCGAAATGGGATAGGGAACTGCCTGTACCCCTCACTGATAAACAGTGGACGTTTTGCTTGCAGCAGACGGAACGCATCTCCTCCAGCAGCAGGTACAGGATCATTCACTACAAATTTGTGCACAGGTTGTATTACACGCCGGCACGCTTACACAAATTCGGGCTGAGGGATATTGACGCCTGTGACAGATGTGGGACTCCTGGGGCTGATTTTCTGCACCTTGCTTGGGGATGTACCCGGGTACTTCCATACTGGGACCAGGTGTTTCAGGCACTTTCCACAATGATAAACACAACGGTAACACCCTCCCCTGTGATGGCTCTGTTAGGGTATGTCGAACCTCTGCAGGCGGCCCACCGCAAGTATGTGGCGATGGCTCTGTTGTTGGCCAAGCGCAGGGTGGCCTGTCGATGGGGAAGGGGAAGGGCGCCCAAGTTTAAGGAGTGGATGGGTGACCTGGTGTATTGCCAGGAACAATTACACATATATGCGGAGCTGCTGCCTCCCTCCTCCAGGCCCACGGATATCTGGGCCCCGCTACAATGCTATTTGATAACAGAGTCTTCACTTGTTGATGATGTATGAGATAGAATTGCTGTGTTGGTGTGTTGTTGGGGCGGCCCTGGGGGAAAGTAGGGATGTTCTGGAGTCTTCAGTGAAACCCGTGACCCGATATAGCATTTTATTCCTTCTGTGTTGTCAGTCCATGGCCCGCTGCCTTGGCTGTCCCCATCTTACTGTGAATTGTGACTGTCCACCGGCCGCTAGGCTGCCACACGGATCCACCCCTACTGTGAATAATGTGTTGCACATGCTTAGGGTTTGTTCTGTTCTGTTAGTTTATCTACAAAATGACAAAAGTGAGACGAATTGATGTGCTTTTAATATCTGTGTACTGTTAATGAGTTGATGCGCCGTTCTACAGCACTGCATGTGGGGACTCTTGATTGACTACTCTTCTTTCATTGATGTTTGCAATATAGCAGCCGGCCTCCGGGTTGTGGCAGTATGCTGTGTACACTTAACGGTACTTAATAAACGTCTTGCACCAAAAAAAAAAAAAAAAAAAAAAAAAAAAAAACAAGAGTGCCTACCCATATTGAAACTACAGCTCCCAGGAGGCATGCGGGGGAGGAGAGTCAGCGTCTATAAGACGACGCTGCTCGCAGACATGTGCGTGCCTAATTCTGGCGTTCTGGGCTGTGATATGGATTTGAATTGGTGACGAGGAATACGGCGTAGCGAGATGCCATCGTTACAAACTAGGCTAAGGTAGCACTTAGTTATGGGAGTTTTCGGAATGAAAAGACGCATCGCATTGATCGGGGGAGTGCTGGCGTCTAGCACGTTTGCTAAGACTTCAGTTTGGCGGCATTTTCACCGGACGGTGAAACGCACGTCAATTTCAACAGAAGGGGCAGTGGTGGAGCAACCGCGGATGTCTATTTCGGAATGTTGTTTCTTTTACCTCTCACAAAGACTTTATTGTTTCTACATACGTGCGGTGCGGAAACCGCGTTGTATGTAGAAGGGACAAGACTTTTGGATGTTAGAACATTTCTATATAGGGATTTATACTTTTGGAGCAATCACTGGATTAAGAGGGATATACAGGCGCTGTATAATTCGGCTGTGATTGTCCACTCTAAACTACTATAACAATTTGGGCTTTCATTTCCTAATTATTCCTGAACAATGAAGGTGGGCGTATGATTTTTTCCTGATCGATACTTTACTTACTGTTTCTTTTTGGCCGCCCACAAGCAGAACCGTGAAGAATCCAAGTTAGGAAGGAACGAGGTACACGGAAAAGATATTATTTATGTTGGTTTATTCTGTAAGGTGAGAAGACATGCACAGGAGTCCACGCCAACCGACGCACTGGTGTACTCGGAATCCCCTAGACCGAGGGTTCCAAGTTCCAGATGCACGCAGCGGACACGAGCACACACACGAGGATACCACACATCCTCCTTCCTAGAAAAAGAATAATATAACTGCAAGAACAAATAATTAAAACACAGCAAATAAATGTTACACATTACATTTTGATAACACTGAGTTATTTACCAACATTGTAGTCTTTGAATCAAGAAGGAGGCTTTCTTAGCCGAGGATTATTCTTGTTAACAGAAGGAATGGGGACAGTCAGGGGCACAGGTACAGTTGTAGAGGAATGCCCAGGATAGGGAAAGGGAGAGATCCCAGACCTGTAATGGGAAAGACCACCAGTAGATGGAGAAGACCTTACACTCAGAGAAGGAACCTTAACAACCTTGGAAAGACTCCATACATTTCCGTCCGACAACTCCAGGACCTGTCTGCCTACTCTGACAACTAGCATGGGATCAGAGAAATGTGACTCCCCAGATCTAACGAAACCAGACTTTCTCACACGTACCCAATCTCCAACCTTGCACGGGTTACTGAGACTAGCACAGACGAAAGGAGAATCACGTTTCTTGTACTTACCATTAATAAGATCCCTCAGCCACAGTTGGCTCATGTTACAAACACCCTTTCTCCCCCGCATTTTTCCAAAAGGAGACAAATCACCATCAAACCTAGGAGTGTTTCTATAACTCCATAAAAGTTTCTTAACAGCATCGTAGCAATTCTCACCGTTACACACAGCCAGTTGTAAACCTTCCTTAAGGACCCTGATCCACCTTTCTACTATGCCGTTACCTTGAGGATAATATACAGAAGAACGTTTGTGCAATATTCCATGGTAGCAACAAAAAGACTTTATCTCAATAGAGGTGAATTGCGTACCATTATCGGATAGGATGGAAGTAGGGAAACCTTCTTTTTCAAAAATAAAATTTAGAAAATCGATGATGATTCTAGTTGACACATGAGGAACAAATTTCACCTCAGGCCAATTTGAGAATTGATCTATTAAAACAATTGCATAAACAGGACTATGACCAAAACTCATTGGACCAGCAATGTCTAAAGAGACACACTCCCAGGGCCTGGAACGCCTAGTAACAGAGTCACGTTGATATTTCACAACTTTTTGAGAGTTGTCACTCACACAACACTCAACACAAGATCTTACCTTTCTTTCAACAAATCTGTCAACGCCAGGCCACCAAAATTCACTTCTTATTCTCCTCTTCATGCTGGACATGCCAGGGTGACCCTCATGAGCCATGTCCAAAATTGTTTCTCTTAAACCTTGAGGAACAACTAAAAGTAGGACTCTCAACAAAGTTTCAACTTGGATAGATAACTCTTGAGCAACATGGAAATAAGGCAAAACACTTTGAGACAAATTTGTTTTGGAAGGCCAACCATTCTTAACAAAAGACAAAACATCTAAGTAATCACGATCATCATCCCAAGCAACTTTCCATTCGTCCTCTTTGATACATCCATTGGACACCTCACAAATTGATACAACCTTATCCGGATCATCATCTGGAGCAACATGATTGTCATCTTACACAGGCAACCTTGAGAGAAAGTCAGCTAGAACATTTTTCGCACCAGGAATGTATTCAACTTGAAAGTGAAAATCTTGCAATTTATATTGCCATCTCGCAATTCTTGAAGTAGCCTTACCACAACCTTTAGTTGTGAAAAGATCTACAAGGGGACGATGATCAGACCGTACAACAAAATCTGTGCCGTACACGTACTTGCGAAAATATTCAATCCCCCACCAACAAGCCAAAGTTTCTTTCTCTAAAGTGGAATACTTTATCTCAGCACCACGTAACAGTCTTGATGCAAAAGCAATCGTAACAAAACCACTTTTTTGCCTCTGCATCAACACCGCACCAATGCCAACATTGCTTGCATCAGTGACAATGAACGATTTACAATTGGTGTCAAAAGGAGATAGAGCTGAAGCAGAAATAATGCATTTTTTAACAAAATTAAATTGATTTTTACAATTGACATCCCAAACAAATTGTTGTTGATTTTTCATCAACTTCCTTAAATGAGAGGTTTTGTCAGCAAAAGAAGGAATGAATTTGGCATAATATTCGGCTAATCCTAGAAAGGACCTGAGCTGATCTTTGTTGGCAGGTTCAGGTGCATTCTCATCCGACAGGATTTCAGTCATATGTTTTCGCAACGGTAATCTTGGTCCGGAGGTCCCGGGGCTGTAGGCTCCTGGATTGCGTGGGTACACTTCTCCCTCGTCGCCAGTGAAGAATCCATTTGTGGGCAATGACCACAGGTGAAAGCCACTCAGAAAATTCAATTTCTTCAATTACATCAAGGTCACACAATCTCTGAAGCTCTTTTTTAACAGATTCTCTTAAAGCTAAGGGAATGTTGCGTACTTTATGTACCTTAGGAGTTGCATTATGTGTCAAAATGATCTTATGCTTAACTTTTTTTAGCAAACCTAAGTTGGAAGAGAAAACCTGAGGAAAGAGTGTTTCCCATTTGTTACTAGAAGGTACATCAATAGAATTGACAACATCAGAATACCCAAGAACTTGATCAGGATGGTTGGGATCAAGCTTAATCATCAATTCTCTGTGTTGTGGCCAACCCAACAAACATGAACCATCTTTGGCCACATAGACTTTAGATGAAATAGATTTGCCCTTAAATGATAGAGTAGAGCAAAAATACCCAAGTATTTCAATCGGTTTTTTACCATAACCTAGCAACCTAATGTCAGAAGGAAATAAGGAGGACACATCAGGAAATTCTTTCATCATGACATCGTCACCAATTAAAGTGTGTTTTGCACCAGAATCTGCCATGACTTTTATAAATTTGGAACCAATCTGTAACATACAGAAAGGTGAATCTTTCTTTTCTTCCCCAATTTCATATACAGCACAAATGTCATCATAGTCATCATTATCACTGTCCACAGCTTGGACATCCGAGTATCTGGTGCGTCTGGGATCAGATAAAACGTTTTTATGTTTGTTGCGATTTTTGCACATCCTGGCAAAATGGCCTCTAGATTTGCAGTAATTGCAGAACTGTCCGATTGCAGGACATCTTTTGTCAGTTGCAACATGACCAGGAAGGTAGACAGTCAAAATATCGAGTTGGAAATATCGACTTACCATAATATCGAGTCTGTAATATCGAAGGAGCATAATATCGAAGGCAAGAATATCGTAGGACAGAATATCGACCCAAGGTAAGTAATATCGAAATACTTAATATCGATGTAAGTAATATCGAAGTTAGTAATATCGATAGCATATATATCGATGTTAATAATTTCGATGACACTAATATCGATATTTGTATTATTTTATAGTTTTTTATTATGTATGTGTTATATGTTTAATTTAAGTATTTAAAATAATTACTATTATATGTGTATACATTTTCTATAATAATATAGAAATTTATAAGGAAATTTGATTTTTTAGTACCGGAGCGGGTTGTGGGTTTATAGGGGAATAGGGTGGGAAGTAATTTAATTATGGTAAGTTGATTAATAATTAGTAGGATTAATTAATTAATTATAATTATTTGCTAATTAATATTGATTAATTGGGAAATAATTAATTGATTAATTGATATATATTTTCTGTAGCGGGATGTGGGTTTATAGGGGAATAGGGTGGGGAGTAATTTAATAATAATTAATTAATTAATATATGTTTTTAAATATTTATAACTAATTAATTGGCAAATAATTAATATTAATTAGTTAATTAATTAATATAATTTGGTACATATTTTAAATTAGTAATTAATTGGTAATTAAATAATATTAGTTAGTTAATTACATTATTAGAGTAATTTATTTATATATATAATTTTTAGTTACTGTTAATTAATTAATTGGGGAAAATGATATTAATTATTAAATTATATTAATTACAGCTTATGTGCTAATATATTTATTTTATTGTTATTGTTAATTAATTATTAATTGCTAATTAAATAATATTATTTACCTTTGGGTTAAGGAGTATTTTTAGGGTTCAGGGTCATTTTTGGGTTTTTGGGTAAAGGGGTATTTTTAGGGTTCAGGGTCAGTTTTCTGTTTTTGGGTAAAGGGGTATTTTTAGTGTTCAGGGTCAGTTTTCAGTTCTTGGGTAAAGGGGTATTTTTAGGGTTCAGGGTCAGTTTTCAGTTCTTGGGTAAGGGGGTATTTTTAGGGTTCAGGGTCAGTTTTCAGTTTTTGGGTAAAGGAGTATTTTTAGGGTTCAGGGTCAGTTTTCAGTTCATGGGTAAGGGGGTATTTTTTAGGGTTCAGGGTCAGTTTTCAGTTCATGGGGAAAGGGGTATTTTTAGGGTTCAGGGTCAGTTTTCAGTTCATGGGTAAAGGGGTATTTTTAGGGTTCAGGGTCAGTTTTCAGTTCATGGGGAAAGGGGTATTTTTAGGGTTCAGGGTCAGTTTTCAGTTCATGGGTAAAGGGGTATTTTTAGGGTTCAGGGTCAATTTTCAGTTTTTGGGTAAAGGGGTATTTTTAGGGTTCAGGGTCAGTTTTCAGTTCTTGGGTAAAGGGGTATTTTTAGGGTTCAGGGTCAGTTTTCAGTTCTTGGGTAATGGGGTATTTTTAGTAAATTAATTATTAATACTTATTGTTCAGTACATATATATTATATCTTTACTGTATATATTTTTATTTATTAATTTTAAACATTATTAGATACTTTTAAATATGTATATTTTATTTATTAGTGTTATATACTTACTTTTACATTTATATATATTAAAAAAAATCGATATTTTTAACATCGATATTTTTTACAACGATATTATTTTTTCGATATTTTTGTACTTACCATGTTGTAGATAGGATGTCGATATTTTTGCCCTCGATATTGTTGACTCGATATTCTTGTAGGTCGATATTTTTGTAGTCGATATTCTGTCATAGATCCGACCAGGAAAACCACACTTGAAACACACCACATCTTTCTTAAAACCACGAGTCATAGAAGAAGAAAACGTTGGTTTATTGGAAACAGCTTCCGTTTGTTTCTTTCTGACAACTTGAACTTCTGAAACGTTAGATCTTTCTATAGAAGATTCTTTTGGCTTCTTATCGGACAACTCCTTGATGCCTAATTTCATATCTTCAAAACGATGTGCAATGTCAAGAGCTTTGGAGAGAGACAAATCTTTTGCATAAAGTAATTTTTCTTGAAGTTTCACATCAGAAACATTATGTACAAGTTGGTCTCTCACCATCTGATCATGGAATTGTTGGTAATTGAATTTGGCTGCAAGAATTCTTAAGTCTTTCACAAAAGAATCAATAGGTTCAACGGGCAGTTGTTGTCTACTAAGAAATTTATGACGTGCCACAACTTCATTGACTTTTTTGAAAAATTGTTTGTCAAGCTGCATAATGGCGTTTTCATAGACATCAGTTTCTTCTTCGGAGGAATTGTCTAAAGCTAGAGGAGGAAGATGAGAAAGAACTTGTCTGCCTTCAGCGCCAAGCGAGTGTTTAAGAATGGCAAGTTTTCGTTTATCTGTATAATTCTCACCACCTATAGCCTCTAGATATGCTTCAAAGCCTTCACGCCATTGTTTCCACTCTAGAGGAGGAGCGTTGAAACTCTCCATAATAATAAAATAAATAAAAAATAGTAAAAATTAGTAGATTAAATGTGATAATGTCCTTGGCTTACATAGAATAACTATCTTTGCAGCGATTATTATGATGTCATAAACAACAGTGGCAGCAAAATGATTATAAAGTTCTGAAAAAGTAAATTCCTTTAAAATTGCATTAGAGAATGTAGAACATTATGATGTAGACAGAGCCTTTTGTTAAATAGACAAGAAATCTCTGTGAAATTGCCCCTTGTGACGTCATAAAGGCGAGTGATGCTTCGTAGAGAATCTTGAAGCTTAAGTATGCGCACGCGTTGACATTGCTCGCGCGTTCTATATAGAATCTGAGCGCGCGTTTGTGCGCATGCGTTAACTCGCGCAAAAGGAAATGAATGCGTCTTTTTGAAAAAAATGATGAAAAAGAATAAAAGTCTCACCGCTTGACTTGGAGGAGCGGGATTTTCCTGGACACACAAAGCAGCCGCTAATGAAGCTTCCGAAAGGCTAGTGACAAGATTTCAGTCATACGTTTTCGCAACAGTAATCTTGGTCCGGAGGTCCCGGGGCTGTAGGCTCCTGGATCGCGTGGGTACACTTTTCCCTCGTCGCCAGTGAAGAATCCAAGTTAGGAAGGAACGAGGTACACGGAAAAGATATTATTCTGTAAGGTGAGAAGACATGCACAAGAGCCCAAGCCAACCGCCGCACTGGTGTACTCGGAATATCCTAGACCGAGGGTTCCAAGTTCCAGATGCACGCAGCGGACACGAGCACACACACGAGGATACCACAAACCGGTGAACCGATTTGAGGAACAGGGGCTGAGTGGAGGTGTTGAGAGTGGAAGAGTCATTTGTCTGCTCGGTTTTCATAGGAGTTATCCATCAGAACAGGATTGGTTGTTCCTCTTTGAGAGATGCACAGACGTGTAAGGCTTCGATGGATAAGGTAGTTTTTTTTTTTTTTTTTTTTTTGTATGTTCTTATATAGCGCTCGACTACCCGGAGGCATCTCGGCGCTTGCCTTGGGAACCCGTCCTGGCTTTTCCCTGTGAGATAGCCCCTAACGGGCATCCCCAAGGTGAAAGCCAGGCATCCCGCCGCGGGGGCCGTTGTGGAGATTAAGCAAGCTTAATGCCCAGAGTTGCAGAGTGTGAACCCATGATTAGGTCAGGCACCGAAGCGAGAATTATCGAGTCCGTGGACATTTGAGCTCAAGACCCTGCCGCGTCGGGAATTGAACCCTGGTCCCGGGTCTGACCTCTGCTTCAGGGTCTGCCTGCTCTAACCAGTGAGCCACACTTCTCCACTATCTAGTTATTGACTGCTTCAGCTTGGGGCAGTGGGTTGCATGGTGAACACACTATGTGTTGGTAAGAATCGTGCTTCACACCCGTAGGGAAGTGGGTTGCATGCTGCACACACTATGTGTTGGTAAGAATTGTGCTTCACGTCTGAGCGGTGGTGGGTTGCATGGTGCACACACTATGTGTTGGTAAGAATCGTGCTTCACGCCCGTGGGGCAGTGGGTTGCATGCTGCACACACTATTTGTTGGTAAGAATCGTGCTTCACGCCACCATAGCTCCGAGTCCTTTACTGATGACTGGGGAGGGGGGTTGGGGGCGCCGTGGGAGGTGGACGAGCCTCAGTTCGCAGCCATTTGACTGCATAGATGGCGTCATGCATTACAGTGTGTGCGGCAGTGGGTTTCATGGTGTGCACACACTGTGTCTTGTTAAGAATCGTGCTTCACGCCTGTGGGGCGGTGGGTTGCATGGTGCACACACTATCTGTTGGTAAGAATCGTGCTTCACGCCCTTGGGGCAGTGGGTTGCATGGTGAACACACTATGTGTTGGTAAGAATCGTGCTTCACACCCGTAGGGAAGTGGGTTGCATGCTGCACACACTATGTGTTGGTAAGAATTGTGCTTCACGTCTGAGCGGTGGTGGGTTGCATGGTGCACACACTATGTGTTGGTAAGAATCGTGCTTCACGCCCGTGGGGCAGTGGGTTGCATGCTGCACACACTATTTGTTGGTAAGAATCGTGCTTCACGCCCCGTGGGGCGTGGGTTTATATGGTGCATATGCTTAGTATTGGTAGGATTCTTGAGCTCACCTACGATTGGGTGAAAGGATGTGTGAAGCACACTGTATTTTGGTAAAGAACTATGCCTCACACATTATGCGGATGCCTGCATAGAGCACATATCACATGTTAGTATCAAGCATAGCTCGCTCGCTCTGTTTGGGGTTGCTGATTCACATACCTTGAGGCCTCATGGTTCGCTACTATCAAAGGATGGATGGTTCAGACACTGCCCGGTGGAAGGCCGCGTGGCGCACACTGTCTGCGACATGCCTCAGCACCTGGCGAAAGCCTGCTGTCTGGTGGTGATTTGATCCTGAATCATATTCGGTGGACTGATCAAGTCTGGCAGAGACGCCGAGCTCCTCCCTCTCTGTTGGGGCTTTGGCACCGAGTGCTGGGGACGTGTTGATGCACACTCGGTGGTGCAAGACCGGGTGAGGGCTCCACACATCTTGTGGGCATGTTTTGGGGCATTCAATCACTGCAAGTGTTCCACGCGGGGAAGGTAGAGTTTTCACGCGTCGTAGATAAGTGCACTTGTTTCACACGCAAATCGGCCTTTGCACGATTCCTGCATCTGTGTTTATATCGTAGTAACATATTATATATAGAAGATTGTTAAATTAAAAAGGCGATTTATGGAATCCATCAACCATACAGGTTAGGGTTGAGGAATTGAACCAAGAGCGTTCTGAAGGGAGAGGTTGGAGCACTCAAAAGGCCAAGTATAGAAAGAATCCATATGCAATTAGTAGGGTGCCTGGTCACCAGAATACTATGTTTATATACACTCGGGTACTACCCGCGGAAGAATATAGGGTTCGAATGGCTCTGTGTAGAACGTGTCGGGCATCAGAGGAAGCTGCAAGGATCAAAAGGTCACATTTGTATTTTATCTGCGTGATGTTCAAGAGGCAGCAGTGGTCGATCACACGCTGTACAGACTCCATACCATGAGAGACGCAGGACCCAGTAATCTGAAGGTCGTGTTCTGATGCTAGCTGAGGAAAAATGCAGGATTCAAAATGCTAGGTAAAGAATCCATAACCTATATAATGAGAGGCGCAGGACTCAGAAGACGGTGTCTATATAGGGTGCACATTCTACCTGCGGAAGGCCACGGGATTCTGAGGACGATATATAGAATCAATAAGGTGTCAGAGCGGTGGCGCAGGAATAAAAAGACTGTTTATGTAGAACCCCCGTGCTATCTAAGCAACAATGTAGGATTCAGAAGGTGATGTACAGAATCCATAGGGTGTTAAAGCAAAGGTACAGGAATAAAACGCCTTTGTTGATGTAGTACCCACCTACTATCCGAGGAAGACTATAAAGAATCAATAAGATAACGGAAGGCGAAGAAATGTGATAGCAGAGTCCACGGGCTGTCTGGGGAGGACTGCTTAATTTTAAAACTATGGACAGTCCATAAGATCACACAGAGAGGGCGGGAATAAAAAGGCTGCGCTTACACTGGGTCCACTGTCTCTCTGCACACGAGTGCAGCTGGGCTCAGAGGGAGATGTATAGAATCCATAAGGAATCAGACCGAAGACGGAAGAATAAGAAAGCTGCGTTTTTGTGCGGTCCCCGTGCCCTCGGCGAAAACGGGATGAATGAAAGAAGGGACAGAGAGGAGGAAAGGTGGGAGGGAACACGGCCTGGGGGAAGCTGGCTGGGGAGGGGGAGGAGAAATCCAAGTAAGGCTGTGTGCGGGGAGAGAGAGGGGAGGTGCTGGAGCTGGGGAACAGATGGCCGTGAAAGTTTATGGCCCAAAAGCGCGTGCCTGTGGCCACGTGAACTCGAAGAAAACCGCACAAAAAAACCCTTGGTTTCACGAGTATTTTGAGCACTTGAATTCTCGCTCCGCTCAATGCGTTGCGCATTGATAGGTCGCGAGACCTAAAAAGGGAGTAAGTGCCAATGAGTGCCGGTGTGTTCAGATAGAAGGAGTAGGGCTTGAATCACCATTTTTTTGCGTTCTAAGGGAGAAGGTTACAGAATGATATTCATTTATCATCTTCAGAAGTGGCCATATGATCTAGTCTGTCCTTCATTTTCAGGTCGAGCGACCTATCCCAATGCGCATGGGCATTGAGAGGGAGCTCGATATATAGCGTCTTAAACAGACTTTACCTAACTGGGCGATTTGGTGCTGTGCCCGTGGCTTTTAGGTCAATGCGCAAGCGCATTGACCTAAAATGCGCGTGCACATCACCAAATCGCCGTCTGTTCCCTCAGCCGCACTCCTCCCACACCTTTGAAGTGAAGCTTAGCTTCACTTCAAAGGCCCCTGCTGCTTTCACACCCTCTCCCCGCTTCGCCCCCTCCCCTTGCCCGCCATGTCGCATTTCTCCCCGCCCCCCCCCTTCTCTGCCTTCAATCCGTCTTGAAAACCATTTTCTGTTTAAAACGTCTCGAGAGAAATTACATTGGAAACTGGGGATAGTAGTACGGCTTTAAAAGGACAATTACAAGTACTGACATTGTAATAATTTTCAACCTTTACAGGTCTCATACTAAATAATCTCTGTAATATAAATGATTGTGCATAAATATGACAGTGCACATCTAGTCACACATTGTTACTGAAGGAGGTAATCGGGCTACTACCGGACCGTATCGAACACTTAATCACAGTTATTTGCAGTATTTTGTTCACATTCCAAACTTTTATTCTCCAGATTTTAATAAATCCTGCATGAAATCCAAGTACAGTTTTCATGAATCCTGTCGAAGTCCGGGTCACAACTCCCAGTGGGCTGATTGCACTTGCACACAAAACCAAAAGATCTGTTCATATTGAGTGAAAGAAACAAATCATTTGAAGAATTAACCTATACAAATTGGATCAAAACAAGTAGCATACACGTTTGCGGATCTTGAATTTCTAAAATACAGCCCCTTTAGAACTGTAGCCTGGAAACAAGTGATCAGTTGCCTCTGAATTAATGCGTGATGTAACGTTTCCTTTTGAAACGCACAATTTATCCAGGATTGATGTCAGAAATGTTTGTTCATTGCATTTTTAGAGCACAACATATTCCTTTGGTATTCAATGCTACATTGGATGGTTCTAGATCAGGCTTCTCCAACGAGTAGCTCTTTCGCTTCCTGTAAGTAACTCTCCTGTGTGCAGCTCCGCTTTCTAAATTAGAAGCGTTTTATTGGTTGTATACCATACTTCAAAATTGTGTTTTCAAAAAGATAATGTGAACATCTAAGCTTCAGTGCCTCAACACATGCTGCCGAGATGGTTGCTGCTTTGAAGGCATGGAGATCTCTGACAGGCTCCAGCCCGCCTGAGCAGAGAGCATATCTCTCTGCTGCTCTGGCTGAACTAAGTAAAGCCTGCAAAACGCTACATTTGCTCCTTTTCTGTGTATTTGCGTAATATGGGCATGTGCATCACTGGAAACAGTACCATCCCTTGACATTAGGAACACTATTGCTCTTGTAGCAGCCCATGATTAATATACTTACTATATGGGTTGGGGGGGGTTGTTTTTTCAGCATTCTGTTTCCCAAAATATGAAATCAGCTTCTGCTGACTCTGCAGCAGATTACAAAAAGAAAATCTGCCTTTTTGGAAAAACCTTAGGACTTTACTCTTTAGGTAGTTTTTGTTCAAATCGCCTCAATTTCTCTTACGCTAAACTAGTCGTTTTTAGTGCCAAGAAGCTGATGTGGCCCTCATTACAAATTGGCAGTTAAAAACCCTGTTATTTCTCTCCGCCAGAATTGCCTTTAACTGGAGTCCTAATAAATCTAGGGATTGGGGATAACGAAAAGGTTTTGGGAAATAAGATGCAGAATCAGTGATTCTGCGCCGATGTCGGTATTATTTTTATCCTGAAACACAGTTATAATAAGCACTTTTTTTTGGGTGCACGTTGTAAATTAAATCCACACCAACTGATCATCAGTAAAATTAAGACGTGTTACAGCAAAAACTTTAAATAATAATATGATCTAGATCATATGAAACAATTGTAGATTGACTTTACTGACAAATTCATTATAAGAGTACCCTTCAACTAATTAAGTTGAAGGAAAAGAATTACAAGTTACCTTGGTTTAAAAATGTATTTTCGTGCTCTTTCGATCATCACGTACTATCTCTTCTTTTGCTCCGCATGCACCACCACCACCACACCCACCACCACTACATCCACCACCACATCCACTACAACCACCACCACCACATCCACTACAACCACCACCACCACATCCACTACAACCACCACCACCGCATCCACCACCACCACCGCATCCACCACCGCATCCACCACCACATCCACCACCACATCCACCACCACCACCACATCCACCACATCCACCACCACATCCACCACCACATCCACCACCACATCCACCACCACATCCACCACCACATCCACCACTTCCACCGCATCCACCACATCCACCACCGCATCCACCACCACCACATCCACCACCACATCCACCACCACCTCATCCACCACCTCATCCACCACCGCATCCACCACCACTACATCCACCACACCCACCACCATCACTTCCACCGCCACCGCATCCACCATCACCACCACATCCACCATCACATCCACCATCACATCCACCATCACACCCACCACCACCACCACATCCACCACCACCTCCACATCCACCATGAAATCCACCACCACATCCACCACCACATCCACCACCACCACCACATCCACCACCACCACATCCACCACCACTTCCACCGCATCCACCACCACCACATCCACCACCACCACCACATCCACCACTGCATCCACCACCACCACATCCACCAGCACATCCACCACCTCATCCGCCACCTCATCCACCACCTCATCAACCACCGCATCCACCACCACCACATCCACCACACCCACCACCATCACTTCCACCACCACATCCACCACCACTTTCACCACATCCACAACCACCACATCCACCACCACCACATCACCACCCCATCCACCACCTCCACCCCATCCACCACCACCACCACATCCACCCCACATCCACCACCACATCCACCATAACCACCACCACCCCATCCACCACCACCATATCCCCCAGATCCACCACCACCACATCTATATGTGCTTGGCTCTGTGTGTGTGTAGGTGCAAATGCAATGTTCTTGGATTTTCGTCACAATAAAATACACTGAACATAATCTTCACAAAAGTTATTTACAAACGTTTAAGCTATTGCCATTATAAATTACAATAACTTTTATTTAAGTATTAATTATTTACAAAATTAATAGCCATTGTTATTTGTAAAATCAAGACATCTAAGTCACATAAATACAACACACATTGCATTACAAATGCAATAGGTGTCACATTTGCAAAAGTTAAAACTATTGACATTGTAACTGACAAAGCTATTAATTTTGCTACTTTCAAAACCAACACATAAATACAAAAAGTGTCATTTACAATACCAATAGCTAAAACTTTCCTAATGCGAGACCTATTGCATTTCCAATGCTTGTTTTACATATAGTTACACTACACAGGGCCGGTCCTAGACCTTCTGGGGCCCCGGGCGAAAGGGAAGATGTGAGGCCCCTCTAATTTTCATGTAAAATCCAGTCGCGGCCAGCATGACTCGCGGGTGGGAGTTCTTGCAGGGGTTCGCGCGGAGGGTAATTAAAAAAATAAATAAACGTACCTTCCCAGGTCTGGCGTCATCTCTGCTCCTGACCTGCTCTCTTTCTTTCCTGCCTCTGGCAGGAACAGGAAGCAGGCAGCCTCCCTCTCCTAAGCCAATGAGAACGCTGCAATGGCAGCATTGTGATTGGTTGGGCCGCTGACCAGCCAGGTGCCTTTGGGGAGGACATTTTCTCCATGTAGGGTACATTGGTGCCTACATGGAGAAAGGCTAGAGTGTGCATGACTGTTTGGTCGATCCCGGAGGGCCGACCAACAGTCAGGGCCTTTATCAGGGGGCAAGGCAATCCTCCCCTGCCCTAAAGCAGACCCGCCCGCCCCCAACCAAACCCTTCTGCTTTCTCGCAGTGCGAGTAACAGAAACATAAAATGGTAGTTTTAGCATTTTGTGTTTCAGCTTCTCACACTGCGAGAAAGCAGTGGGGCAACGCACCTCCGCCGTAGTGGAGGAGCCGCCCTTCGTAACATCACAAGAAGTGACATCACAGAAAGTGACATCGCAGGACTATTGATCTTATTTGGCATCTCTGAAGAGACCTAACGTGGATATCTGTAACATGGACAAAAAGATAAATATACAAATGAAATAAGTCCATATATTTTAAAACTGTATTAAATGGATTACATGTGTCTCATTGGATGGAAAAGCTAGGTGCAGGTCTCACAAAGATGTATATTATTTACTCCTCAACTGATTGTTTCCAGATGAGTGCATAATACAATTTCCAGTTCTGCTCCATAAAGGGGGGGAGATCCTGTGAGGTAATGATAGCGCTGGGATGCCTGAGGGTAGCCATGCGCTTAACAAGAATTAATAATAATAATAATGAGGGGCGGGATCATTCAAAATATAAAATGACACAAGAGAAAACCTCTCACACCATGGATATAATTTCAAAAGGCTCCCTTATCTTTCTGTGCCATTATTGTGCTACCTTAGGATGACATTAATACTTCATAATTTGTTTTAACATAGATCCTCTCGTTCACCAGGATCTCAAACACACATGCTAAGAGACGTAGGACAATCTTTTTTTGTGTGTAGGCTCTTTACTCGCCAGAATTATGTTAAGTGTAAAATACAACACATATAATAAAAAACATAAGGCCCAAGGGAGAGAATGACATTTGGACATCACAGAACAGGATCATGGCTGCAAGGTGTAGGAGAGCACTCCTTACGTCGTGCAAACAAGGCAAATTGTGACTCCACACTACCCTCTGGTCACTGACTGAGCAGTAAAATACATCCATAATTTGGGTGCATTGGACAGATAACCCCAAAAGACCATGGTCCCATTGCACTTTCTACGCTATTGATAGCTATGCCCTTCAGATGTCGCCTCTTGCCCTAAGCATGGCATTCATGAATCTGTGCTGCCTCTCAGCATTGGACGATGACAGTGAGGCCTAGTGGAGGGTGGGCCTTCCGTGAGCTGCACAGCAGTACTGGATCATGGCTGTGCGGTGCATGGGAGAAGGAGCCAGTGACATAGTAATGTTGCCATGGACCGTGATGCAAGAAAGAGCCGTGGTGCCACTGCACCTGGTGCACTATTGTTAACTACACCCCCTGAGAGAGGACCCCTGGGCCTCATAGCCATGTTCCAGTGCTGCTTCTCTCATAGGAGGGTGCCTCCTCTTGTGAGTGTCCAACCATGGCTGTGATGCCCATGGGAGGGAGGGCCTCTCGCAGGCCTAACGGCTATGTAAAATGACTGGGAGGCCCATGAAAGAGAGGGCTGTAGCACACCAGTAGTGCCATGGTGCAAAGTGAAAGCATCTCTCACCCTCGTCCACTGGCTGCACAGTACAGTAAAGCCATATTATGGAAAGATTGAGCTCTTAATATGCCTGAGCCTGGTGTCACGCCACCTGCTGCACTACCGATTGCTATTCCTCTGTTAGAGACACATGCACAGGGCCAGGGTCCAGCACTGTAAGAACATTTTTTATGGACCCAGGCGTGGGGGCCCACACAAGGAGCGCCCCTCTCGTGTGCCTCTCATACATCGTGTAGCATTGAAAGGATTAGGATAGACCCATAGGCCTATCAGCACTGAACCATGGCTATGAGGCCCAGGGAGAGGGGCCCTCTTCATGGCCTTTCAGTGCTACACCATGGCTTCAAGGTGTGGACCCCCTCACCATGAGCCCGAGCTGTAAGGCCCAGGGGAGGGTGGTTCCATCCACTTGCATGCACAAAGTTACAGGCCTAAACGCAAACTACAACAAATTGCCAAAAAAACAGCTTAGCACGGGGAAAGGCCTAGCAGCAAAGGGAGTTAAGGACCTTGTACCCCCCAAGAAATCACATTAGCCAGTGCTTGAACATGGGTGATGGAGTCCAAGCTCTAGCCTAAGATTTTGTACTGGGATAGCAGAGCTTAGGCTACAAACTTTCTGTAAAATCTTCCCTTTGTATACATTTCAAATAGGCCAATTAAAAATGGGCATATACTCAAGGGAATACCTTTGGGTAGGCAACATTTTTATTTTATATATTTGCATTCGATGTTTAAAGTGTTTTTCTCTCCGTAGATTTGTTTAAAAAAAAAAGTTGTAAAACGTAGCCTATGGCTTAAACTACTAGACACGGTACTGCCCAAATAGACATCATTTTTCACAATCAAGTTTTTCGTGACTACTAATTAAAAGGTAACACTTTTTCCCCTCAAAGCTTTGGGGACGCGTAACATTCATGCACGACTGAAATGAGGAGTAGAACACTGTGAACTCTCCACCAGTGGAGCCTGCAAAACACTTAACATTTTTAACTGACCTGACTCACAGCCCCTGGACTGAGAGAGCTCTTTGGAACGCAGAGATTGAAAGCTATTTACATCTAAATTACGGAAGGTGCTTCTGACCCTGCATGGTGCGTGCCCCCCTCGTGTGCTATAACACCTTCCATTCGCATCAGTGACAATGAACGATTTACAATTGGTGTCAAAAGGAGATAGAGCTGAAGCAGAAATAATGCATTTTTTAACAAAATTAAATTGATTTTTACAATTGACATCCCAAACAAATTGTTGTTGATTTTTCATCAACTTCCTTAAATGAGAGGTTTTGTCAGCAAAAGAAGGAATGAATTTGGCATAATATTCGGCTAATCCTAGAAAGGACCTGAGCTGATCTTTGTTGGCAGGTTCAGGTGCATTCTCATCCGACAGGATTTCAGTCATATGTTTTCGCAACGGTAATCTTGGTCCGGAGGTCCCGGGGCTGTAGGCTCCTGGATTGCGTGGGTACACTTCTCCCTCGTCGCCAGTGAAGAATCCATTTGTGGGCAATGACCACAGGTGAAAGCCACTCAGAAAATTCAATTTCTTCAATTACATCAAGGTCACACAATCTCTGAAGCTCTTTTTTAACAGATTCTCTTAAAGCTAAGGGAATGTTGCGTACTTTATGTACCTTAGGAGTTGCATTATGTGTCAAAATGATCTTATGCTTAACTTTTTTTAGCAAACCTAAGTTGGAAGAGAAAACCTGAGGAAAGAGTGTTTCCCATTTGTTACTAGAAGGTACATCAATAGAATTGACAAAATCAGAATACCCAAGAACTTGATCAGGATGGTTGGGATCAAGCTTAATCATCAATTCTCTGTGTTGTGGCCAACCCAACAAACATGAACCATCTTTGGCCACATAGACTTTAGATGAAATAGATTTGCCCTTAAATGATAGAGTAGAGCAAAAATACCCAAGTATTTCAATCGGTTTTTTACCATAACCTAGCAACCTAATGTCAGAAGGAAATAAGGAGGACACATCAGGAAATTCTTTCATCATGACATCGTCACCAATTAAAGTGTGTTTTGCACCAGAATCTGCCATGACTTTTATAAATTTGGAACCAATCTGTAACATACAGAAAGGTGAATCTTTCTTTTCTTCCCCAATTTCATATACAGCACAAATGTCATCATAGTCATCATTATCACTGTCCACAGCTTGGACATCCGAGTATCTGGTGCGTCTGGGATCAGATAAAACGTTTTTATGTTTGTTGCGATTTTTGCACATCCTGGCAAAATGGCTTCTAGATTTGCAGTAATTGCAGAACTGTCCGATTGCAGGACATCTTTTGTCAGTTGCAACATGACCAGGAAGGTAGACAGTCAAAATATCGAGTTGGAAATATCGACTTACCATAATATCGAGTCTGTAATATCGAAGGAGCATAATATCGAAGGCAAGAATATCGTAGGACAGAATATCGACCCAAGGTAAGTAATATCGAAATACTTAATATCGATGTAAGTAATATCGAAGTTAGTAATATCGATAGCATATATATCGATGTTAATAATTTCGATGACACTAATATCGATATTTGTATTATTTTATAGTTTTTTATTATGTATGTGTTATATGTTTAATTTAAGTATTTAAAATAATTACTATTATATGTGTATACATTTTCTATAATAATATAGAAATTTATAAGGAAATTTGATGTTTTAGTACCGGAGCGGGTTGTGGGTTTATAGGGGAATAGGGTGGGAAGTAATTTAATTATGGTAAGTTGATTAATAATTAGTAGGATTAATTAATTAATTATAATTATTTGCTAATTAATATTGATTAATTGGGAAATAATTAATTGATTAATTGATATATATTTTCTGTAGCGGGATGTGGGTTTATAGGGGAATAGGGTGGGGAGTAATTTAATAATAATTAATTAATTAATATATGTTTTTAAATATTTATAACTAATTAATTGGCAAATAATTAATATTAATTAGTTAATTAATTAATATAATTTGGTACATATTTTAAATTAGTAATTAATTGGTAATTAAATAATATTAGTTAGTTAATTACATTATTAGAGTAATTTATTTATATATATAATTTTTAGTTACTGTTAATTAATTAATTGGGGAAAATGATATTAATTATTAAATTATATTAATTACAGCTTATGTGCTAATATATTTATTTTATTGTTATTGTTAATTAATTATTAATTGCTAATTAAATAATATTATTTACCTTTGGGTTAAGGAGTATTTTTAGGGTTCAGGGTCATTTTTGGGTTTTTGGGTAAAGGGGTATTTTTAGGGTTCAGGGTCAGTTTTCTGTTTTTGGGTAAAGGGGTATTTTTAGTGTTCAGGGTCAGTTTTCAGTTCATGGGTAAAGGGGTATTTTTAGGGTTCAGGGTCAGTTTTCTGTTTTTGGGTAAAGGGGTATTTTTAGGGTTCAGGGTCAGTTTTCAGTTCATGGGTAAATGGGTATTTTTAGTGTTCAGGGTCAGTTTTCAGTTCATGGGTAAAGGGGTATTTTTAGGGTTCAGGGTCAGTTTTCAGTTCATGGGTAAAGGGGTATTTTTAGGGTTCAGGGTCAGTTTTCAGTTTTTGGGTAAAGGGGTATTTTTAGGGTTCAGGGTCAGTTTTCAGTTCTTGGGTAAAGGGGTATTTTTAGGGTTCAGGGTCAGTTTTCAGTTCTTGGGTAAGGGGGTATTTTTAGGGTTCAGGGTCAGTTTTCAGTTTTTGGGTAAAGGAGTATTTTTAGGGTTCAGGGTCAGTTTTCAGTTCATGGGTAAGGGGGTATTTTTTAGGGTTCAGGGTCAGTTTTCAGTTCATGGGGAAAGGGGTATTTTTAGGGTTCAGGGTCAGTTTTCAGTTCATGGGTAAAGGGGTATTTTTAGGGTTCAGGGTCAGTTTTCAGTTCATGGGGAAAGGGGTATTTTTAGGGTTCAGGGTCAGTTTTCAGTTCATGGGTAAAGGGGTATTTTTAGGGTTCAGGGTCAGTTTTCAGTTTTTGGGTAAAGGGGTATTTTTAGGGTTCAGGGTCAGTTTTCAGTTCTTGGGTAAAGGGGTATTTTTAGGGTTCAGGGTCAGTTTTCAGTTCTTGGGTAATGGGGTATTTTTAGTAAATTAATTATTAATACTTATTGTTCAGTACATATATATTATATCTTTACTGTATATATTTTTATTTATTAATTTTAAACATTATTAGATACTTTTAAATATGTATATTTTATTTATTAGTGTTATATACTTACTTTTACATTTATATATATTAAAAAAAAATCGATATTTTTAACATCGATATTTTTTACAACGATATTATTTTTTCGATATTTTTGTACTTACCATGTTGTAGATAGGATGTCGATATTTTTGCCCTCGATATTGTTGACTCGATATTCTTGTAGGTCGATATTTTTGTAGTCGATAATCTGTCATAGATCCGACCAGGAAAACCACACTTGAAACACACCACATCTTTCTTAAAACCACGAGTCATAGAAGAAGAAAACGTTGGTTTATTGGAAACAGCTTCCGTTTGTTTCTTTCTGACAACTTGAACTTCTGAAACGTTAGATCTTTCTATAGAAGATTCTTTTGGCTTCTTATCGGACAACTCCTTGATGCCTAATTTCATATCTTCAAAACGATGTGCAATGTCAAGAGCTTTGGAGAGAGACAAATCTTTTGCATAAAGTAATTTTTCTTGAAGTTTCACATCAGAAACATTATATACAAGTTGGTCTCTCACCATCTGATCATGGAATTGTTGGTAATTGAATTTGGCTGCAAGAATTCTTAAGTCTTTCACAAAAGAATCAATAGGTTCAACGGGCAGTTGTTGTCTACTAAGAAATTTATGACGTGCCACAACTTCATTGACTTTTTTGAAAAATTGTTTGTCAAGCTGCATAATGGCGTTTTCATAGACATCAGTTTCTTCTTCGGAGGAATTGTCTAAAGCTAGAGGAGGAAGATGAGAAAGAACTTGTCTGCCTTCAGCGCCAAGCGAGTGTTTAAGAATTGCAAGTTTTCGTTTATCTGTATAATTCTCACCACCTATAGCCTCTAGATATGCTTCAAAGCCTTCACGCCATTGTTTCCACTCTAGAGGAGGAGCGTTGAAACTCTCCATAATAATAAAATAAATAAAAAATAGTAAAAATTAGTAGATTAAATGTGATAATGTCCTTGGCTTACATAGAATAACTATCTTTGCAGCGATTATTATGATGTCATAAACAACAGTGGCAGCAAAATGATTATAAAGTTCTGAAAAAGTAAATTCCTTTAAAATTGCATTAGAGAATGTAGAACATTATGATGTAGACAGAGCCTTTTGTTAAATAGACAAGAAATCTCTGTGAAATTGCCCCTTGTGACGTCATAAAGGCGAGTGATGCTTCGTAGAGAATCTTGAAGCTTAAGTATGCGCACGCGTTGACATTGCTCGCGCGTTCTATATAGAATCTGAGCGCGCGTTTGTGCGCATGCGTTAACTCGCGCAAAAGGAAATGAATGCGTCTTTTTGAAAAAAATTATGAAAAAGAATAAAAGTCTCACCGCTTGACTTGGAGGAGCGGGATTTTCCTGGACACACAAAGCAGCCGCTAATGAAGCTTCCGAAAGGCTAGTGACAAGATTTCAGTCATACGTTTTCGCAACAGTAATCTTGGTCCGGAGGTCCCGGGGCTGTAGGCTCCTGGATCGCGTGGGTACACTTTTCCCTCGTCGCCAGTGAAGAATCCAAGTTAGGAAGGAACGAGGTACACGGAAAAGATATTATTCTGTAAGGTGAGAAGACATGCACAAGAGCCCACGCCAACCGCCGCACTGGTGTACTCGGAATATCCTAGACCGAGGGTTCCAAGTTCCAGATGCACGCAGCGGACACGAGCACACACACGAGGATACCACAAACCGGTGAACCGATTTGAGGAACAGGGGCTGAGTGGAGGTGTTGAGAGTGGAAGAGTCATTTGTCTGCTCGGTTTTCATAGGAGTTATCCATCAGAACAGGATTGGTTGTTCCTCTTTGAGAGATGCACAGACGTGTAAGGCTTCGATGGATAAGGTAGTTTTTTTTTTTTTTTTTTTTTTTTGTATGTTCTTATATAGCGCTCGACTACCCGGAGGCATCTCGGCGCTTGCCTTGGGAACCCGTCCTGGCTTTTCCCTGTGAGATAGCCCCTAACGGGCATCCCCAAGGTGAAAGCCAGGCATCCCGCCGCGGGGGGCCGTTGTGGAGATTAAGCAAGCTTAATGCCCAGAGTTGCAGAGTGTGAACCCATGATTAGGTCAGGCACCAAAGCGAGAATTATCGAGTCCGTGGACATTTGAGCTCAAGACCCTGCCGCGTCGGGAATTGAACCCTGGTCCCGGGTCTGACCTCTGCTTCAGGGTCTGCCTGCTCTAACCAGTGAGCCACACTTCTCCACTATCTAGTTATTGACTGCTTCAGCTTGGGGCAGTGGGTTGCATGGTGAACACACTATGTGTTGGTAAGAATCGTGCTTCACACCCGTAGGGAAGTGGGTTGCATGCTGCACACACTATGTGTTGGTAAGAATTGTGCTTCACGTCTGAGCGGTGGTGGGTTGCATGGTGCACACACTATGTGTTGGTAAGAATCGTGCTTCACGCCCGTGGGGCAGTGGGTTGCATGCTGCACACACTATTTGTTGGTAAGAATCGTGCTTCACGCCACCATAGCTCCGAGTCCTTTACTGATGACTGGGGAGGGGGGTTGGGGGCGCCGTGGGAGGTGGACGAGCCTCAGTTCGCAGCCATTTGACTGCATAGATGGCGTCATGCATTACAGTGTGTGCGGCAGTGGGTTTCATGGTGTGCACACACTGTGTCTTGTTAAGAATCGTGCTTCACGCCTGTGGGGCGGTGGGTTGCATGGTGCACACACTATCTGTTGGTAAGAATCGTGCTTCACGCCCTTGGGGCAGTGGGTTGCATGGTGAACACACTATGTGTTGGTAAGAATCGTGCTTCACACCCGTAGGGAAGTGGGTTGCATGCTGCACACACTATGTGTTGGTAAGAATTGTGCTTCACGTCTGAGCGGTGGTGGGTTGCATGGTGCACACACTATGTGTTGGTAAGAATCGTGCTTCACGCCCGTGGGGCAGTGGGTTGCATGCTGCACACACTATTTGTTGGTAAGAATCGTGCTTCACGCCCCGTGGGGCGTGGGTTTATATGGTGCATATGCTTAGTATTGGTAGGATTCTTGAGCTCACCTACGATTGGGTGAAAGGATGTGTGAAGCACACTGTATTTTGGTAAAGAACTATGCCTCACACATTATGCGGATGCCTGCATAGAGCACATATCACATGTTAGTATCAAGCATAGCTCGCTCGCTCTGTTTGGGGTTGCTGATTCACATACCTTGAGGCCTCATGGTTCGCTACTATCAAAGGATGGATGGTTCAGACACTGCCCGGTGGAAGGCCGCGTGGCGCACACTGTCTGCGACATGCCTCGGCACCTGGCGAAAGCCTGCTGTCTGGTGGTGATTTGATCCTGAATCATATTCGGTGGACTGATCAAGTCTGGCAGAGACGCCGAGCTCCTCCCTCTCTGTTGGGGCTTTGGCACCGAGTGCTGGGGACGTGTTGATGCACACTCGGTGGTGCAAGACCGGGTGAGGGCTCCACACATCTTGTGGGCATGTTTTGGGGCATTCAATCACTGCAAGTGTTCCACACGGGGAAGGTAGAGTTTTCACGCGTCGTAGATAAGTGCACTTGTTTCACACGCAAATCGGCCTTTGCACGATTCCTGCATCTGTGTTTATATCGTAGTAACATATTATATATAGAAGATTGTTAAATTAAAAAGGCGATTTATGGAATCCATCAACCATACAGGTTAGGGTTGAGGAATTGAACCAAGAGCGTTCTGAAGGGAGAGGTTGGAGCACTCAAAAGGCCAAGTATAGAAAGAATCCATATGCAATTAGTAGGGTGCCTGGTCACCAGAATACTATGTTTATATACACTCGGGTACTACCCGCGGAAGAATATAGGGTTCGAATGGCTCTGTGTAGAACGTGTCGGGCATCAGAGGAAGCTGCAAGGATCAAAAGGTCACATTTGTATTTTATCTGCGTGATGTTCAAGAGGCAGCAGTGGTCGATCACACGCTGTACAGACTCCATACCATGAGAGACGCAGGACCCAGTAATCTGAAGGTCGTGTTCTGATGCTAGCTGAGGAAAAATGCAGGATTCAAAATGCTAGGTAAAGAATCCATAACCTATATAATGAGAGGCGCAGGACTCAGAAGACGGTGTCTATATAGGGTGCACATTCTACCTGCGGAAGGCCACGGGATTCTGAGGACGATATATAGAATCAATAAGGTGTCAGAGCGGTGGCGCAGGAATAAAAAGACTGTTTATGTAGAACCCCCGTGCTATCTAAGCAACAATGTAGGATTCAGAAGGTGATGTACAGAATCCATAGGGTGTTAAAGCAAAGGTACAGGAATAAAACGCCTTTGTTGATGTAGTACCCACCTACTATCCGAGGAAGACTATAAAGAATCAATAAGATAACGGAAGGCGAAGAAATGTGATAGCAGAGTCCACGGGCTGTCTGGGGAGGACTGCTTAATTTTAAAACTATGGACAGTCCATAAGATCACACAGAGAGGGCGGGAATAAAAAGGCTGCGCTTACACTGGGTCCACTGTCTCTCTGCACACGAGTGCAGCTGGGCTCAGAGGGAGATGTATAGAATCCATAAGGAATCAGACCGAAGACGGAAGAATAAGAAAGCTGCGTTTTTGTGCGGTCCCCGTGCCCTCGGCGAAAACGGGATGAATGAAAGAAGGGACAGAGAGGAGGAAAGGTGGGAGGGAACACGGCCTGGGGGAAGCTGGCTGGGGAGGGGGAGGAGAAATCCAAGTACGGCTGTGTGCGGGGAGAGAGAGGGGAGGTGCTGGAGCTGGGGAACAGATGGCCGTGAAAGTTTATGGCCCAAAAGCGCGTGCCTGTGGCCACGTGAACTCGAAGAAAACCGCACGAAAAAACCCTTGGTTTCACGAGTATTTTGAGCACTTTAATTCTCGCTCCGCTCAATGCGTTGCGCATTGATAGGTCGCGAGACCTAAAAAGGGAGTAAGTGCCAATGAGTGCCGGTGTGTTCAGATAGAAGGAGTAGGGCTTGAATCACCATTTTTTTGCGTTCTAAGGGAGAAGGTTACAGAATGATATTCATTTATCATCTTCAGAAGTGGCCATATGATCTAGTCTGTCCTTCATTTTCAGGTCGAGCGACCTATCCCAATGCGCATGGGCATTGAGAGGGAGCTCGATATATAGCGTCTTAAACAGACTTTACCTAACTGGGCGATTTGGTGCTGTGCCCGTGGCTTTTAGGTCAATGCGCAAGCGCATTGACCTAAAATGCGCGTGCACATCACCAAATCGCCGTCTGTTCCCTCAGCCGCACTCCTCCCACACCTTTGAAGTGAAGCTTAGCTTCACTTCAAAGGCCCCTGCTGCTTTCACACCCTCTCCCCGCTTCGCCCCCTCCCGTGGCCCGCCGTGTCGCATTTCTCCCCGCCCCCCCCCTTCTCTGCCTTCAATCCGTCTTGAAAACCATTTTCTGTTTAAAACGTCTCGAGAGAAATTACATTGGAAACTGGGGATAGTAGTACGGCTTTAAAAGGACAATTACAAGTACTGACATTGTAATAATTTTCAACCTTTACAGGTCTCATACTAAATAATCTCTGTAATATAAATGATTGTGCATAAATATGACAGTGCACATCTAGTCACACATTGTTACTGAAGGAGGTAATCGGGCTACTACCGGACCGTATCGAACACTTAATCACAGTTATTTGCAGTATTTTGTTCACATTCCAAACTTTTATTCTCCAGATTTTAAAAAATCCTGCATGAAATCCAAGTACAGTTTTCATGAATCCTGTCGAAGTCCGGGTCACAACTCCCAGTGGGCTGATTGCACTTGCACACAAAACCAAAAGATCTATTCATATTGAGTGAAAGAAACAAATCATTTGAAGAATTAACCTATACAAATTGGATCAAAACAAGTAGCATACACGTTTGCGGATCTTGAATTTCTAAAATACAGCCCCTTTAGAACTGTAGCCTGGAAACAAGTGATCAGTTGCCTCTGAATTAATGCGTGATGTAACGTTTCCTTTTGAAACGCACAATTTATCCAGGATTGATGTCAGAAATGTTTGTTCATTGCATTTTTAGAGCACAACATATTCCTTTGGTATTCAATGCTACATTGGATGGTTCTAGATCAGGCTTCTCCAACGAGTAGCTCTTTCGCTTCCTGTAAGTAACTCTCCTGTGTGCAGCTCCGCTTTCTAAATTAGAAGCGTTTTATTGGTTGTATACCATACTTCAAAATTGTGTTTTCAAAAAGATAATGTGAACATCTAAGCTTCAGTGCCTCAACACATGCTGCCGAGATGGTTGCTGCTTTGAAGGCATGGAGATCTCTGACAGGCTCCAGCCCGCCTGAGCAGAGAGCATATCTCTCTGCTGCTCTGGCTGAACTAAGTAAAGCCTGCAAAACGCTACATTTGCTCCTTTTCTGTGTATTTGCGTAATATGGGCATGTGCATCACTGGAAACAGTACCATCCCTTGACATTAGGAACACTATTGCTCTTGTAGCAGCCCATGATTAATATACTTACTATATGGGTTGGGGGGGGTTGTTTTTTCAGCATTCTGTTTCCCAAAATATGAAATCAGCTTCTGCTGACTCTGCAGCAGATTACAAAAAGAAAATCTGCCTTTTTGGAAAAACCTTAGGACTTTACTCTTTAGGTAGTTTTTGTTCAAATCGCCTCAATTTCTCTTACGCTAAACTAGTCGTTTTTAGTGCCAAGAAGCTGATGTGGCCCTCATTACAAATTGGCAGTTAAAAACCCTGTTATTTCTCTCCGCCAGAATTGCCTTTAACTGGAGTCCTAATAAATCTAGGGATTGGGGATAACGAAAAGGTTTTGGGAAATAAGATGCAGAATCAGTGATTCTGCGCCGATGTCGGTATTATTTTTATCCTGAAACACAGTTATAATAAGCACTTTTTTTTGGGTGCACGTTGTAAATTAAATCCACACCAACTGATCATCAGTAAAATTAAGACGTGTTACAGCAAAAACTTTAAATAATAATATGATCTAGATCATATGAAACAATTGTAGATTGACTTTACTGACAAATTCATTATAAGAGTACCCTTCAACTAATTAAGTTGAAGGAAAAGAATTACAAGTTACCTTGGTTTAAAAATGTATTTTCGTGCTCTTTCGATCATCACGTACTATCTCTTCTTTTGCTCCGCATGCACCACCACCACCACACCCACCACCACTACATCCACCACCACATCCACTACAACCACCACCACCACATCCACTACAACCACCACCACCACATCCACTACAACCACCACCACCGCATCCACCACCACCACCGCATCCACCACCGCATCCACCACCACATCCACCACCACATCCACCACCACCACCACATCCACCACATCCACCACCACATCCACCACCACATCCACCACCACATCCACCACCACATCCACCACTTCCACCGCATCCACCACATCCACCACCGCATCCACCACCACCACATCCACCACCACATCCACCACCACCTCATCCACCACCTCATCCACCACCGCATCCACCACCACTACATCCACCACACCCACCACCATCACTTCCACCGCCACCGCATCCACCATCACCACCACATCCACCATCACATCCACCATCACCTCCACCATCACACCCACCACCACCACCACATCCACCACCACCTCCACATCCACCATGAAATCCACCACCACATCCACCACCACATCCACCACCACCACCACATCCACCACCACCACATCCACCACCACTTCCACCGCATCCACCACCACCACATCCACCACCACATCCACCACTGCATCCACCACCACCACATCCACCAGCACATCCACCACCTCATCCGCCACCTCATCCACCACCTCATCAACCACCGCATCCACCACCACCACATCCACCACACCCACCACCATCACTTCCACCACCACATCCACCACCACTTTCACCACATCCACAACCACCACATCCACCACCACCACATCACCACCCCATCCACCACCTCCACCCCATCCACCACCACCACCACATCCACCCCACATCCACCACCACATCCACCATAACCACCACCACCCCATCCACCACCACCATATCCCCCAGATCCACCACCACCACATCTATATGTGCGTGGCTCTGTGTGTGTGTAGGTGCAAATGCAATGTTCTTGGATTTTCGTCACAATAAAATACACTGAACATAATCTTCACAAAAGTTATTTACAAACGTTTAAGCTATTGCCATTATAAATTACAATAACTTTTATTTAAGTATTAATTATTTACAAAATTAAAAGCCATTGTTATTTGTAAAATCAAGACATCTAAGTCACATAAATACAACACACATTGCATTACAAATGCAATAGGTGTCACATTTGCAAAAGTTAAAACTATTGACATTGTAACTGACAAAGCTATTAATTTTGCTACTTTCAAAACCAACACATAAATACAAAAAGTGTCATTTACAATACCAATAGCTAAAACTTTCCTAATGCGAGACCTATTGCATTTCCAATGCTTGTTTTACATATAGTTACACTACACAGGGCCGGTCCTAGACCTTCTGGGGCCCCGGGCGAAAGGGAAGATGTGAGGCCCCTCTAATTTTCATGTAAAATCCAGTCGCGGCCAGCATGACTCGCGGGTGGGAGTTCTTGCAGGGGTTCGCGCGGAGGGTAATTAAAAAAATAAATAAACGTACCTTCCCAGGTCTGGCGTCATCTCTGCTCCTGACCTGCTCTCTTTCTTTCCTGCCTCTGGCAGGAACAGGAAGCAGGCAGCCTCCCTCTCCTAAGCCAATGAGAACGCTGCAATGGCAGCATTGTGATTGGTTGGGCCGCTGACCAGCCAGGTGCCTTTGGGGAGGACATTTTCTCCATGTAGGGTACATTGGTGCCTACATGGAGAAAGGCTAGAGTGTGCATGACTGTTTGGTCGATCCCGGAGGGCCGACCAACAGTCAGGGCCTTTATCAGGGGGCAAGGCAATCCTCCCCTGCCCTAAAGCAGACCCGCCCGCCCCCAACCAAACCCTTCTGCTTTCTCGCAGTGCGAGTAACAGAAACATAAAATGGTAGTTTTAGCATTTTGTGTTTCAGCTTCTCACACTGCGAGAAAGCAGTGGGGCAACGCACCTCCGCCGTAGTGGAGGAGCCGCCCTTCGTAACATCACAAGAAGTGACATCACAGAAAGTGACATCGCAGGACTATTGATCTTATTTGGCATCTCTGAAGAGACCTAACGTGGATATCTGTAACATGGACAAAAAGATAAATATACAAATGAAATAAGTCCATATATTTTAAAACTGTATTAAATGGATTACATGTGTCTCATTGGATGGAAAAGCTAGGTGCAGGTCTCACAAAGATGTATATTATTTACTCCTCAACTGATTGTTTCCAGATGAGTGCATAATACAATTTCCAGTTCTGCTCCATAAAGGGGGGGAGATCCTGTGAGGTAATGATAGCGCTGGGATGCCTGAGGGTAGTCATGCGCTTAACAAGAATTAATAATAATAATAATGAGGGGCGGGATCATTCAAAATATAAAATGACACAAGAGAAAACCTCTCACACCATGGATATAATTTCAAAAGGCTCCCTTATCTTTCTGTGCCATTATTGTGCTACCTTAGGATGACATTAATACTTCATAATTTGTTTTAACATAGATCCTCTCTTTCACCAGGATCTCAAACACACATGCTAAGAGACGTAGGACAATCTTTTTTTGTGTGTAGGCTCTTTACTCGCCAGAATTATGTTAAGTGTAAAATACAACACATATAATAAAAAACATAAGGCCCAAGGGAGAGAATGACATTTGGACATCACAGAACAGGATCATGGCTGCAAGGTGTAGGAGAGCACTCCTTCCGTCGTGCAAACAAGGCAAATTGTGACTCCACACTACCCTCTGGTCACTGACTGAGCAGTAAAATACATCCATAATTTGGGTGCATTGGACAGATAACCCCAAAAGACCATGGTCCCATTGCACTTTCTACGCTATTGATAGCTATGCCCTTCAGATGTCGCCTCTTGCCCTAAGCATGGCATTCATGAATCTGTGCTGCCTCTCAGCATTGGACGATGACAGTGAGGCCTAGTGGAGGGTGGGCCTTCCGTGAGCTGCACAGCAGTACTGGATCATGGCTGTGCGGTGCATGGGAGAAGGAGTCAGTGACATAGTAATGTTGCCATGGACCGTGATGCAAGAAAGAGCCGTGGTGCCACTGCACCTGGTGCACTATTGTTAACTACACCCCCTGAGAGAGGACCCCTGGGCCTCATAGCCATGTTCCAGTGCTGCTTATCTCATAGGAGGGTGCCTCCTCTTGTGAGTGTCCAACCATGGCTGTGATGCCCATGGGAGGGAGGGCCTCTCGCAGGCCTAACGGCTATGTAAAATGACTGGGAGGCCCATGAAAGAGAGGGCTGTAGCACACCAGTAGTGCCATGGTGCAAAGTGAAAGCATCTCTCACCCTCGTCCACTGGCTGCACAGTACAGTAAAGCCATATTATGGAAAGATTGAGCTCTTAATATGCCTGAGCCTGGTGTCACGCCACCTGCTGCACTACCGATTGCTATTCCTCTGTTAGAGACACATGCACAGGGCCAGGGTCCAGCACTGTAAGAACATTTTTTATGGACCCAGGCGTGGGGGCCCACACAAGGAGCGCCCCTCTCGTGTGCCTCTCATACATCGTGTAGCATTGAAAGGATTAGGATAGACCCATAGGCCTATCAGCACTGAACCATGGCTATGAGGCCCAGGGAGAGGGGCCCTCTTCATGGCCTTTCAGTGCTACACCATGGCTTCAAGGTGTGGACCCCCTCACCATGAGCCCGAGCTGTAAGGCCCAGGGGAGGGTGGTTCCATCCACTTGCATGCACAAAGTTACAGGCCTAAACGCAAACTACAACAAATTGCCAAAAAAACAGCTTAGCACGGGGAAAGGCCTAGCAGCAAAGGGAGTTAAGGACCTTGTACCCCCCAAGAAATCACATTAGCCAGTGCTTGAACATGGGTGATGGAGTCCAAGCTCTAGCCTAAGATTTTGTACTGGGATAGCAGAGCTTAGGCTACAAACTTTCTGTAAAATCTTCCCTTTGTATACATTTCAAATAGGCCAATTAAAAATGGGCATATACTCAAGGGAATACCTTTGGGTAGGCAACATTTTTATTTTATATATTTGCATTCGATGTTTAAAGTGTTTTTCTCTCCGTAGATTTGTTTAAAAAAAAAAGTTGTAAAACGTAGCCTATGGCTTAAACTACTAGACACGGTACTGCCCAAATAGACATCATTTTTCACAATCAAGTTTTTCGTGACTACTAATTAAAAGGTAACACTTTTTCCCCTCAAAGCTTTGGGGACGCGTAACATTCATGCACGACTGAAATGAGGAGTAGAACACTGTGAACTCTCCACCAGTGGAGCCTGCAAAACACTTAACATTTTTAACTGACCTGACTCACAGCCCCTGGACTGAGAGAGCTCTTTGGAACGCAGAGATTGAAAGCTATTTACATCTAAATTACGGAAGGTGCTCCTGACCCTGCATGGTGCGTGCCCCCCTCGTGTGCTATAACACCTTCCATTCGCATCAGTGACAATGAACGATTTACAATTGGTGTCAAAAGGAGATAGAGCTGAAGCAGAAATAATGCATTTGTTAACAAAATTAAATTGATTTTTACAATTGACATCCCAAACAAATTGTTGTTGATTTTTCATCAACTTCCTTAAATGAGAGGTTTTGTCAGCAAAAGAAGGAATGAATTTGGCATAATATTCGGCTAATCCTAGAAAGGACCTGAGCTGATCTTTGTTGGCAGGTTCAGGTGCATTCTCATCCGACAGGATTTCAGTCATATGTTTTCGCAACGGTAATCTTGGTCCGGAGGTCCCGGGGCTGTAGGCTCCTGGATTGCGTGGGTACACTTCTCCCTCGTCGCCAGTGAAGAATCCATTTGTGGGCAATGACCACAGGTGAAAGCCACTCAGAAAATTCAATTTCTTCAATTACATCAAGGTCACACAATCTCTGAAGCTCTTTTTTAACAGATTCTCTTAAAGCTAAGGGAATGTTGCGTACTTTATGTACCTTAGGAGTTGCATTATGTGTCAAAATGATCTTATGCTTAACTTTTTTTAGCAAACCTAAGTTGGAAGAGAAAACCTGAGGAAAGAGTGTTTCCCATTTGTTACTAGAAGGTACATCAATAGAATTGACAAAATCAGAATACCCAAGAACTTGATCAGGATGGTTGGGATTAAGCTTAATCATCAATTCTCTGTGTTGTGGCCAACCCAACAAACATGAACCATCTTTGGCCACATAGACTTTAGATGAAATAGATTTGCCCTTAAATGATAGAGTAGAGCAAAAATACCCAAGTATTTCAATCGGTTTTTTACCATAACCTAGCAACCTAATGTCAGAAGGAAATAAGGAGGACACATCAGGAAATTCTTTCATCATGACATCGTCACCAATTAAAGTGTGTTTTGCACCAGAATCTGCCATGACTTTTATAAATTTGGAACCAATCTGTAACATACAGAAAGGTGAATCTTTCTTTTCTTCCCCAATTTCATATACAGCACAAATGTCATCATAGTCATCATTATCACTGTCCACAGCTTGGACATCCGAGTATCTGGTGCGTCTGGGATCAGATAAAACGTTTTTATGTTTGTTGCGATTTTTGCACATCCTGGCAAAATGGCCTCTAGATTTGCAGTAATTGCAGAACTGTCCGATTGCAGGACATCTTTTGTCAGTTGCAACATGACCAGGAAGGTAGACAGTCAAAATATCGAGTTGGAAATATCGACTTACCATAATATCGAGTCTGTAATATCGAAGGAGCCATAATATCGAAGGCAAGAATATCGTAGGACAGAATATCGACCCAAGGTAAGTAATATCGAAATACTTAATATCGATGTAAGTAATATCGAAGTTAGTAATATCGATAGCATATATATCGATGTTAATAATTTCGATGACACTAATATCGATATTTGTATTATTTTATAGTTTTTTATTATGTATGTGTTATATGTTTAATTTAAGTATTTAAAATAATTACTATTATATGTGTATACATTTTCTATAATAATATAGAAATTTATAAGGAAATTTGATGTTTTAGTACCGGAGCGGGTTGTGGGTTTATAGGGGAATAGGGTGGGAAGTAATTTAATTATGGTAAGTTGATTAATAATTAGTAGGATTAATTAATTCATTATAATTATTTGCTAATTAATATTGATTAATTGGGAAATAATTAATTGATTAATTGATATATATTTTCTGTAGCGGGATGTGGGTTTATAGGGGAATAGGGTGGGGAGTAATTTAATAATAATTAATTAATTAATATATGTTTTTAAATATTTATAACTAATTAATTGGCAAATAATTAATATTAATTAGTTAATTAATTAATATAATTTGGTACATATTTTAAATTAGTAATTAATTGGTAATTAAATAATATTAGTTAGTTAATTACATTATTAGAGTAATTTATTTATATATATAATTTTTAGTTACTGTTAATTAATTAATTGGGGAAAATGATATTAATTATTAAATTATATTAATTACAGCTTATGTGCTAATATATTTATTTTATTGTTATTGTTAATTAATTATTAATTGCTAATTAAATAATATTATTTACCTTTGGGTTAAGGAGTATTTTTAGGGTTCAGGGTCATTTTTGGGTTTTTGGGTAAAGGGGTATTTTTAGGGTTCAGGGTCAGTTTTCTGTTTTTGGGTAAAGGGGTATTTTTAGTGTTCAGGGTCAGTTTTCAGTTCATGGGTAAAGGGGTATTTTTAGGGTTCAGGGTCAGTTTTCTGTTTTTGGGTAAAGGGGTATTTTTAGGGTTCAGGGTCAGTTTTCAGTTCATGGGTAAATGGGTATTTTTAGTGTTCAGGGTCAGTTTTCAGTTCATGGGTAAAGGGGTATTTTTAGGGTTCAGGGTCAGTTTTCAGTTCATGGGTAAAGGGGTATTTTTAGGGTTCAGGGTCAGTTTTCAGTTTTTGGGTAAAGGGGTATTTTTAGGGTTCAGGGTCAGTTTTCAGTTCTTGGGTAAAGGGGTATTTTTAGGGTTCAGGGTCAGTTTTCAGTTCTTGGGTAAGGGGGTATTTTTAGGGTTCAGGGTCAGTTTTCAGTTTTTGGGTAAAGGAGTATTTTTAGGGTTCAGGGTCAGTTTTCAGTTCATGGGTAAGGGGGTATTTTTTAGGGTTCAGGGTCAGTTTTCAGTTCATGGGGAAAGGGGTATTTTTAGGGTTCAGGGTCAGTTTTCAGTTCATGGGTAAAGGGGTATTTTTAGGGTTCAGGGTCAGTTTTCAGTTCATGGGGAAAGGGGTATTTTTAGGGTTCAGGGTCAGTTTTCAGTTCATGGGTAAAGGGGTATTTTTAGGGTTCAGGGTCAGTTTTCAGTTTTTGGGTAAAGGGGTATTTTTAGGGTTCAGGGTCAGTTTTCAGTTCTTGGGTAAAGGGGTATTTTTAGGGTTCAGGGTCAGTTTTCAGTTCTTGGGTAATGGGGTATTTTTAGTAAATTAATTATTAATACTTATTGTTCAGTACATATATATTATATCTTTACTGTATATATTTTTATTTATTAATTTTAAACATTATTAGATACTTTTAAATATGTATATTTTATTTATTAGTGTTATATACTTACTTTTACATTTATATATTTAAAAAAAATCGATATTTTTAACATCGATATTTTTTACAACAATATTATTTTTTCGATATTTTTGTACTTACCATGTTGTAGATAGGATGTCGATATTTTTGCCCTCGATATTGTTGACTCGATATTCTTGTAGGTCGATATTTTTGTAGTCGATATTCTGTCATAGATCCGACCAGGAAAACCACACTTGAAACACACCACATCTTTCTTAAAACCACGAGTCATAGAAGAAGAAAACGTTGGTTTATTGGAAACAGCTTCCGTTTGTTTCTTTCTGACAACTTGAACTTCTGAAACGTTAGATCTTTCTATAGAAGATTCTTTTGGCTTCTTATCGGACAACTCCTTGATGCCTAATTTCATATCTTCAAAACGATGTGCAATGTCAAGAGCTTTGGAGAGAGACAAATCTTTTGCATAAAGTAATTTTTCTTGAAGTTTCACATCAGAAACATTATGTACAAGTTGGTCTCTCACCATCTGATCATGGAATTGTTGGTAATTGAATTTGGCTGCAAGAATTCTTAAGTCTTTCACAAAAGAATCAATAGGTTCAACGGGCAGTTGTTGTCTACTAAGAAATTTATGACGTGCCACAACTTCATTGACTTTTTTGAAAAATTGTTTGTCAAGCTGCATAATGGCGTTTTCATAGACATCAGTTTCTTCTTCGGAGGAATTGTCTAAAGCTAGAGGAGGAAGATGAGAAAGAACTTGTCTGCCTTCAGCGCCAAGCGAGTGTTTAAGAATGGCAAGTTTTCGTTTATCTGTATAATTCTCACCACCTATAGCCTCTAGATATGCTTCAAAGCCTTCACGCCATTGTTTCCACTCTAGAGGAGGAGCGTTGAAACTCTCCATAATAATAAAATAAATAAAAAATAGTAAAAATTAGTAGATTAAATGTGATAATGTCCTTGGCTTACATAGAATAACTATCTTTGCAGCGATTATTATGATGTCATAAACAACAGTGGCAGCAAAATGATTATAAAGTTCTGAAAAAGTAAATTCCTTTAAAATTGCATTAGAGAATGTAGAACATTATGATGTAGACAGAGCCTTTTGTTAAATAGACAAGAAATCTCTGTGAAATTGCCCCTTGTGACGTCATAAAGGCGAGTGATGCTTCGTAGAGAATCTTGAAGCTTAAGTATGCGCACGCGTTGACATTGCTCGCGCGTTCTATATAGAATCTGAGCGCGCGTTTGTGCGCATGCGTTAACTCGCGCAAAAGGAAATGAATGCGTCTTTTTGAAAAAAATGATGAAAAAGAATAAAAGTCTCACCGCTTGACTTGGAGGAGCGGGATTTTCCTGGACACACAAAGCAGCCGCTAATGAAGCTTCCGAAAGGCTAGTGACAAGATTTCAGTCATACGTTTTCGCAACAGTAATCTTGGTCCGGAGGTCCCGGGGCTGTAGGCTCCTGGATCGCGTGGGTACACTTTTCCCTCGTCGCCAGTGAAGAATCCAAGTTAGGAAGGAACGAGGTACACGGAAAAGATATTATTCTGTAAGGTGAGAAGACATGCACAAGAGCCCACGCCAACCGCCGCACTGGTGTACTCGGAATATCCTAGACCGAGGGTTCCAAGTTCCAGATGCACGCAGCGGACACGAGCACACACACGAGGATACCACAAACCGGTGAACCGATTTGAGGAACAGGGGCTGAGTGGAGGTGTTGAGAGTGGAAGAGTCATTTGTCTGCTCGGTTTTCATAGGAGTTATCCATCAGAACAGGATTGGTTGTTCCTCTTTGAGAGATGCACAGACGTGTAAGGCTTCGATGGATAAGGTAGTTTTTTTTTTTTGTTTTTTTTTGTATGTTCTTATATAGCGCTCGACTACCCGGAGGCATCTCGGCGCTTGCCTTGGGAACCCGTCCTGGCTTTTCCCTGTGAGATAGCCCCTAACGGGCATCCCCAAGGTGAAAGCCAGGCATCCCGCCGCGGGGGCCGTTGTGGAGATTAAGCAAGCTTAATGCCCAGAGTTGCAGAGTGTGAACCCATGATTAGGTCAGGCACCGAAGCGAGAATTATCGAGTCCGTGGACATTTGAGCTCAAGACCCTGCCGCGTCGGGAATTGAACCCTGGTCCCGGGTCTGACCTCTGCTTCAGGGTCTGCCTGCTCTAACCAGTGAGCCACACTTCTCCACTATCTAGTTATTGACTGCTTCAGCTTGGGGCAGTGGGTTGCATGGTGAACACACTATGTGTTGGTAAGAATCGTGCTTCACACCCGTAGGGAAGTGGGTTGCATGCTGCACACACTATGTGTTGGTAAGAATTGTGCTTCACGTCTGAGCGGTGGTGGGTTGCATGGTGCACACACTATGTGTTGGTAAGAATCGTGCTTCACGCCCGTGGGGCAGTGGGTTGCATGCTGCACACACTATTTGTTGGTAAGAATCGTGCTTCACGCCACCATAGCTCCGAGTCCTTTACTGATGACTGGGGAGGGGGGTTGGGGGCGCCGTGGGAGGTGGACGAGCCTCAGTTCGCAGCCATTTGACTGCATAGATGGCGTCATGCATTACAGTGTGTGCGGCAGTGGGTTTCATGGTGTGCACACACTGTGTCTTGTTAAGAATCGTGCTTCACGCCTGTGGGGCGGTGGGTTGCATGGTGCACACACTATCTGTTGGTAAGAATCGTGCTTCACGCCCTTGGGGCAGTGGGTTGCATGGTGAACACACTATGTGTTGGTAAGAATCGTGCTTCACACCCGTAGGGAAGTGGGTTGCATGCTGCACACACTATGTGTTGGTAAGAATTGTGCTTCACGTCTGAGCGGTGGTGGGTTGCATGGTGCACACACTATGTGTTGGTAAGAATCGTGCTTCACGCCCGTGGGGCAGTGGGTTGCATGCTGCACACACTATTTGTTGGTAAGAATCGTGCTTCACGCCCCGTGGGGCGTGGGTTTATATGGTGCATATGCTTAGTATTGGTAGGATTCTTGAGCTCACCTACGATTGGGTGAAAGGATGTGTGAAGCACACTGTATTTTGGTAAAGAACTATGCCTCACACATTATGCGGATGCCTGCATAGAGCACATATCACATGTTAGTATCAAGCATAGCTCGCTCGCTCTGTTTGGGGTTGCTGATTCACATACCTTGAGGCCTCATGGTTCGCTACTATCAAAGGATGGATGGTTCAGACACTGCCCGGTGGAAGGCCGCGTGGCGCACACTGTCTGCGACATGCCTCGGCACCTGGCAAAAGCCTGCTGTCTGGTGGTGATTTGATCCTGAATCATATTCGGTGGACTGATCAAGTCTGGCAGAGACGCCGAGCTCCTCCCTCTCTGTTGGGGCTTTGGCAGCGAGTGCTGGGGACGTGTTGATGCACACTCGGTGGTGCAAGACCGGGTGAGGGCTCCACACATCTTGTGGGCATGTTTTGGGGCATTCAATCACTGCAAGTGTTCCACGCGGGGAAGGTAGAGTTTTCACGCGTCGTAGATAAGTGCACTTGTTTCACACGCAAATCGGCCTTTGCACGATTCCTGCATCTGTGTTTATATCGTAGTAACATATTATATATAGAAGATTGTTAAATTAAAAAGGCGATTTATGGAATCCATCAACCATACAGGTTAGGGTTGAGGAATTGAACCAAGAGCGTTCTGAAGGGAGAGGTTGGAGCACTCAAAAGGCCAAGTATAGAAAGAATCCATATGCAATTAGTAGGGTGCCTGGTCACCAGAATACTATGTTTATATACACTCGGGTACTACCCGCGGAAGAATATAGGGTTCGAATGGCTCTGTGTAGAACGTGTCGGGCATCAGAGGAAGCTGCAAGGATCAAAAGGTCACATTTGTATTTTATCTGCGTGATGTTCAAGAGGCAGCAGTGGTCGATCACACGCTGTACAGACTCCATACCATGAGAGACGCAGGACCCAGTAATCTGAAGGTCGTGTTCTGATGCTAGCTGAGGAAAAATGCAGGATTCAAAATGCTAGGTAAAGAATCCATAACCTATATAATGAGAGGCGCAGGACTCAGAAGACGGTGTCTATATAGGGTGCACATTCTACCTGCGGAAGGCCACGGGATTCTGAGGACGATATATAGAATCAATAAGGTGTCAGAGCGGTGGCGCAGGAATAAAAAGACTGTTTATGTAGAACCCCCGTGCTATCTAAGCAACAATGTAGGATTCAGAAGGTGATGTACAGAATCCATAGGGTGTTAAAGCAAAGGTACAGGAATAAAACGCCTTTGTTGATGTAGTACCCACCTACTATCCGAGGAAGACTATAAAGAATCAATAAGATAACGGAAGGCGAAGAAATGTGATAGCAGAGTCCACGGGCTGTCTGGGGAGGACTGCTTAATTTTAAAACTATGGACAGTCCATAAGATCACACAGAGAGGGCGGGAATAAAAAGGCTGCGCTTACACTGGGTCCACTGTCTCTCTGCACACGAGTGCAGCTGGGCTCAGAGGGAGATGTATAGAATCCATAAGGAATCAGACCGAAGACGGAAGAATAAGAAAGCTGCGTTTTTGTGCGGTCCCCGTGCCCTCGGCGAAAACGGGATGAATGAAAGAAGGGACAGAGAGGAGGAAAGGTGGGAGGGAACACGGCCTGGGGGAAGCTGGCTGGGGAGGGGGAGGAGAAATCCAAGTAAGGCTGTGTGCGGGGAGAGAGAGGGGAGGTGCTGGAGCTGGGGAACAGATGGCCGTGAAAGTTTATGGCCCAAAAGCGCGTGCCTGTGGCCACGTGAACTCGAAGAAAACCGCACGAAAAAACCCTTGGTTTCACGAGTATTTTGAGCACTTGAATTCTCGCTCCGCTCAATGCGTTGCGCATTGATAGGTCGCGAGACCTAAAAAGGGAGTAAGTGCCAATGAGTGCCGGTGTGTTCAGATAGAAGGAGTAGGGCTTGAATCACCATTTTTTTGCGTTCTAAGGGAGAAGGTTACAGAATGATATTCATTTATCATCTTCAGAAGTGGCCATATGATCTAGTCTGTCCTTCATTTTCAGGTCGAGCGACCTATCCCAATGCGCATGGGCATTGAGAGGGAGCTCGATATATAGCGTCTTAAACAGACTTTACCTAACTGGGCGATTTGGTGCTGTGCCCGTGGCTTTTAGGTCAATGCGCAAGCGCATTGACCTAAAATGCGCGTGCACATCACCAAATCGCCGTCTGTTCCCTCAGCCGCACTCCTCCCACACCTTTGAAGTGAAGCTTAGCTTCACTTCAAAGGCCCCTGCTGCTTTCACACCCTCTCCCCGCTTCGCCCCCTCCCCTTGCCCGCCGTGTCGCATTTCTCCCCGCCCCCCCCTTCTCTGCCTTCAATCCGTCTTGAAAACCATTTTCTGTTTAAAACGTCTCGAGAGAAATTACATTGGAAACTGGGGATAGTAGTACGGCTTTAAAAGGACAATTACAAGTACTGACATTGTAATAATTTTCAACCTTTACAGGTCTCATACTAAATAATCTCTGTAATATAAATGATTGTGCATAAATATGACAGTGCACATCTAGTCACACATTGTTACTGAAGGAGGTAATCGGGCTACTACCGGACCGTATCGAACACTTAATCACAGTTATTTGCAGTATTTTGTTCACATTCCAAACTTTTATTCTCCAGATTTTAAAAAATCCTGCATGAAATCCAAGTACAGTTTTCATGAATCCTGTCGAAGTCCGGGTCACAACTCCCAGTGGGCTGATTGCACTTGCACACAAAACCAAAAGATCTGTTCATATTGAGTGAAAGAAACAAATCATTTGAAGAATTAACCTATACAAATTGGATCAAAACAAGTAGCATACACGTTTGCGGATCTTGAATTTCTAAAATACAGCCCCTTTAGAACTGTAGCCTGGAAACAAGTGATCAGTTGCCTCTGAATTAATGCGTGATGTAACGTTTCCTTTTGAAACGCACAATTTATCCAGGATTGATGTCAGAAATGTTTGTTCATTGCATTTTTAGAGCACAACATATTCCTTTGGTATTCAATGCTACATTGGATGGTTCTAGATCAGGCTTCTCCAACGAGTAGCTCTTTCGCTTCCTGTAAGTAACTCTCCTGTGTGCAGCTCCGCTTTCTAAATTAGACGCGTTTTATTGGTTGTATACCATACTTCAAAATTGTGTTTTCAAAAAGATAATGTGAACATCTAAGCTTCAGTGCCTCAACACATGCTGCCGAGATGGTTGCTGCTTTGAAGGCATGGAGATCTCTGACAGGCTCCAGCCCGCCTGAGCAGAGAGCATATCTCTCTGCTGCTCTGGCTGAACTAAGTAAAGCCTGCAAAACGCTACATTTGCTCCTTTTCTGTGTATTTGCGTAATATGGGCATGTGCATCACTGGAAACAGTACCATCCCTTGACATTAGGAACACTATTGCTCTTGTAGCAGCCCATGATTAATATACTTACTATATGGGTTGGGGGGTTGTTTTTTCAGCATTCTGTTTCCCAAAATATGAAATCAGCTTCTGCTGACTCTGCAGCAGATTACAAAAAGAAAATCTGCCTTTTTGGAAAAACCTTAGGACTTTACTCTTTAGGTAGTTTTTGTTCAAATCGCCTCAATTTCTCTTACGCTAAACTAGTCGTTTTTAGTGCCAAGAAGCTGATGTGGCCCTCATTACAAATTGGCAGTTAAAAACCCTGTTATTTCTCTCCGCCAGAATTGCCTTTAACTGGAGTCCTAATAAATCTAGGGATTGGGGATAACGAAAAGGTTTTGGGAAATAAGATGCAGAATCAGTGATTCTGCGCCGATGTCAGTATTATTTTTATCCTGAAACACAGTTATAATAAGCACTTTTTTTTGGGTGCACGTTGTAAATTAAATCCACACCAACTGATCATCAGTAAAATTAAGACGTGTTACGGCAAAAACTTTAAATAATAATATGATCTAGATCATATGAAACAATTGTAGATTGACTTTACTGACAAATTCATTATAAGAGTACCCTTCAACTAATTAAGTTGAAGGAAAAGAATTACAAGTTACCTTGGTTTAAAAATGTATTTTCGTGCTCTTTCGATCATCACGTACTATCTCTTCTTTTGCTCCGCATGCACCACCACCACCACACCCACCACCACTACATCCACCACCACATCCACTACAACCACCACCACCACATCCACTACAACCACCACCACCACATCCACTACAACCACCACCACCGCATCCACCACCACCACCGCATCCACCACCGCATCCACCACCACATCCACCACCACATCCACCACCACCACCACATCCACCACATCCACCACCACATCCACCACCACATCCACCACCACATCCACCACCACATCCACCACTTCCACCGCATCCACCACATCCACCACCGCATCCACCACCACCACATCCACCACCACATCCACCACCACCTCATCCACCACCTCATCCACCACCGCATCCACCACCACTACATCCACCACACCCACCACCATCACTTCCACCGCCACCGCATCCACCATCACCACCACATCCACCATCACATCCACCATCACATCCACCATCACACCCACCACCACCACCACATCCACCACCACCTCCACATCCACCATGAAATCCACCACCACATCCACCACCACATCCACCACCACCACCACATCCACCACCACCACATCCACCACCACTTCCACCGCATCCACCACCACCACATCCACCACCACCACCACATCCACCACTGCATCCACCACCACCACATCCACCAGCACATCCACCACCTCATCCGCCACCTCATCCACCACCTCATCAACCACCGCATCCACCACCACCACATCCACCACACCCTCCACCATCACTTCCACCACCACATCCACCACCACTTTCACCACATCCACAACCACCACATCCACCACCACCACATCACCACCCCATCCACCACCTCCACCCCATCCACCACCACCACCACATCCACCCCACATCCACCACCACATCCACCATAACCACCACCACCCCATCCACCACCACCATATCCCCCAGATCCACCACCACCACATCTATATGTGCGTGGCTCTGTGTGTGTGTAGGTGCAAATGCAATGTTCTTGGATTTTCGTCACAATAAAATACACTGAACATAATCTTCACAAAAGTTATTTACAAACGTTTAAGCTATTGCCATTATAAATTACAATAACTTTTATTTAAGTATTAATTATTTACAAAATTAAAAGCCATTGTTATTTGTAAAATCAAGACATCTAAGTCACATAAATACAACACACATTGCATTACAAATGCAATAGGTGTCACATTTGCAAAAGTTAAAACTATTGACATTGTAACTGACAAAGCTATTAATTTTGCTACTTTCAAAACCAACACATAAATACAAAAAGTGTCATTTACAATACCAATAGCTAAAACTTTCCTAATGCGAGACCTATTGCATTTCCAATGCTTGTTTTACATATAGTTACACTACACAGGGCCAGTCCTAGACCTTCTGGGGCCCCGGGCGAAAGGGAAGATGTGAGGCCCCTCTAATTTTCATGTAAAATCCAGTCGCGGCCAGCATGACTCGCGGGTGGGAGTTCTTGCAGGGGTTCGCGCGGAGGGTAATTAAAAAAATAAATAAACGTACCTTCCCAGGTCTGGCGTCATCTCTGCTCCTGACCTGCTCTCTTTCTTTCCTGCCTCTGGCAGGAACAGGAAGCAGGCAGCCTCCCTCTCCTAAGCCAATGAGAACGCTGCAATGGCAGCATTGTGATTGGTTGGGCCGCTGACCAGCCAGGTGCCTTTGGGGAGGACATTTTCTCCATGTAGGGTACATTGGTGCCTACATGGAGAAAGGCTAGAGTGTGCATGACTGTTTGGTCGATCCCGGAGGGCCGACCAACAGTCAGGGCCTTTATCAGGGGGCAAGGCAATCCTCCCCTGCCCTAAAGCAGACCCGCCCGCCCCCAACCAAACCCTTCTGCTTTCTCGCAGTGCGAGTAACAGAAACATAAAATGGTAGTTTTAGCATTTTGTGTTTCAGCTTCTCACACTGCGAGAAAGCAGTGGGGCAACGCACCTCCGCCGTAGTGGAGGAGCCGCCCTTCGTAACATCACAAGAAGTGACATCACAGAAAGTGACATCGCAGGACTATTGATCTTATTTGGCATCTCTGAAGAGACCTAACGTGGATATCTGTAACATGGACAAAAAGATAAATATACAAATGAAATAAGTCCATATATTTTAAAACTGTATTAAATGGATTACATGTGTCTCATTGGATGGAAACGCTAGGTGCAGGTCTCACAAAGATGTATATTATTTACTCCTCAACTGATTGTTTCCAGATGAGTGCATAATACAATTTCCAGTTCTGCTCCATAAAGGGGGGGAGATCCTGTGAGGTAATGATAGCGCTGGGATGCCTGAGGGTAGCCATGCGCTTAACAAGAATTAATAATAATAATAATGAGGGGCGGGATCATTCAAAATATAAAATGACACAAGAGAAAACCTCTCACACCATGGATATAATTTCAAAAGGCTCCCTTATCTTTCTGTGCCATTATTGTGCTACCTTAGGATGACATTAATACTTCATAATTTGTTTTAACATAGATCCTCTCTTTCACCAGGATCTCAAACACACATGCTAAGAGACGTAGGACAATCTTTTTTTGTGTGTAGGCTCTTTACTCGCCAGAATTATGTTAAGTGTAAAATACAACACATATAATAAAAAACATAAGGCCCAAGGGAGAGAATGACATTTGGACATCACAGAACAGGATCATGGCTGCAAGGTGTAGGAGAGCACTCCTTCCGTCGTGCAAACAAGGCAAATTGTGACTCCACACTACCCTCTGGTCACTGACTGAGCAGTAAAATACATCCATAATTTGGGTGCATTGGACAGATAACCCCAAAAGACCATGGTCCCATTGCACTTTCTACGCTATTGATAGCTATGCCCTTCAGATGTCGCCTCTTGCCCTAAGCATGGCATTCATGAATCTGTGCTGCCTCTCAGCATTGGACGATGACAGTGAGGCCTAGTGGAGGGTGGGCCTTCCGTGAGCTGCACAGCAGTACTGGATCATGGCTGTGCGGTGCATGGGAGAAGGAGCCAGTGACATAGTAATGTTGCCATGGACCGTGATGCAAGAAAGAGCCGTGGTGCCACTGCACCTGGTGCACTATTGTTAACTACACCCCCTGAGAGAGGACCCCTGGGCCTCATAGCCATGTTCCAGTGCTGCTTATCTCATAGGAGGGTGCCTCCTCTTGTGAGTGTCCAACCATGGCTGTGATGCCCATGGGAGGGAGGGCCTCTCGCAGGCCTAACGGCTATGTAAAATGACTGGGAGGCCCATGAAAGAGAGGGCTGTAGCACACCAGTAGTGCCATGGTGCAAAGTGAAAGCATCTCTCACCCTCGTCCACTGGCTGCACAGTACAGTAAAGCCATATTATGGAAAGATTGAGCTCTTAATATGCCTGAGCCTGGTGTCACGCCACCTGCTGCACTACCGATTGCTATTCCTCTGTTAGAGACACATGCACAGGGCCAGGGTCCAGCACTGTAAGAACATTTTTTATGGACCCAGGCGTGGGGGCCCACACAAGGAGCGCCCCTCTCGTGTGCCTCTCATACATCGTGTAGCATTGAAAGGATTAGGATAGACCCATAGGCCTATCAGCACTGAACCATGGCTATGAGGCCCAGGGAGAGGGGCCCTCTTCATGGCCTTTCAGTGCTACACCATGGCTTCAAGGTGTGGACCCCCTCACCATGAGCCCGAGCTGTAAGGCCCAGGGGAGGGTGGTTCCATCCACTTGCATGCACAAAGTTACAGGCCTAAACGCAAACTACAACAAATTGCCAAAAAAACAGCTTAGCACGGGGAAAGGCCTAGCAGCAAAGGGAGTTAAGGACCTTGTACCCCCCAAGAAATCACATTAGCCAGTGCTTGAACATGGGTGATGGAGTCCAAGCTCTAGCCTAAGATTTTGTACTGGGATAGCAGAGCTTAGGCTACAAACTTTCTGTAAAATCTTCCCTTTGTATACATTTCAAATAGGCCAATTAAAAATGGGCATATACTCAAGGGAATACCTTTGGGTAGGCAACATTTTTATTTTATATATTTGCATTCGATGTTTAAAGTGTTTTTCTCTCCGTAGATTTGTTTAAAAAAAAAAGTTGTAAAACGTAGCCTATGGCTTAAACTACTAGACACGGTACTGCCCAAATAGACATCATTTTTCACAATCAAGTTTTTCGTGACTACTAATTAAAAGGTAACACTTTTTCCCCTCAAAGCTTTGGGGACGCGTAACATTCATGCACGACTGAAATGAGGAGTAGAACACTGTGAACTCTCCACCAGTGGAGCCTGCAAAACACTTAACATTTTTAACTGACCTGACTCACAGCCCCTGGACTGAGAGAGCTCTTTGGAACGCAGAGATTGAAAGCTATTTACATCTAAATTACAGAAGGTGCTCCTGACCCTGCATGGTGCGTGCCCCCCTCGTGTGCTATAACACCTTCCATTCAGCCACTGGCCAGCATCTCTTTCACAGCTCATCAGCATCTGTGAGAGTTGCTTGTCTTCATAAATTGTTTTACCACTGCCAGCCCCCCCCCCCCCCGAAATGCGTGCTAATTGGCGCACAGGGGAGGGGGGCCTCTTCCCCATTTCCTACACATGCCTGCGAAGCCCAGGGGAGAGGCACCCCTTTCCTGGGCCTCACGGCGGCCGGTGGGGAAACACTTTTGCGAGGCCCCCTGTTGATGGGCTGAGCTCGGGGCCCTGTGCAGCCGCCCATGCTGCCCATGCCTAGCGCCGGCCCTGACACTACAGGTGCCTCGCTCTGATG
>NW_028254536.1:0-22365 GCF_964263255.1 Lissotriton vulgaris
TATCCATAAGGTGAGACCACCCGAAGCCCTACCCTTCATACTCTGTATTGCTGGTTTATAGAAGTTTAAAAATCCTAGTCTAAACAATGGGGCAACTGACCAGGTTTCCTGGAAGAAGATGATATCATGTGCAGTGATATAGTCTACCCAATCATCATTATCCAGGCGACCCCGTAAGCCCGCAACATTCCAGGATGCTATTTTAATTTCATTAACAGGGATACTAAGGCAAGGAGTTACAGGCTGAGCCAAGATTCCTACCTCGGCCGAGAGGGGATTAGGAGTATTGGCAAGAGTTGCTCTTTGGCCTAATGGTGACGTAGAACAAGCCATATTAGAAACTATCGTGGTGTGCGGGATAGAGTCTGCCTGATGCTTTGTTGTATTCACCCCCCCGAGTCAATCAACCTCCTCTAGGCAACTAAACATATTTGACGTAGGAACACCCTGCCACCAGGCACTCTGGTTTGATCCCCCATTCCTAAAACCCCTATTCCTTGACTTTAGGGTTGTCGTCCATGGCCCACCCATCCCATGCTGGTTTCTAGGAGGATAAAAAAAAGTAAGGGGTCTAACAACAACTGTATGTTCTTCTTCACAAGGAGCCCATGAACAGAGGTGCTGTGCCGTATGGGGGTCAGCGAAAGTCACCACTATGCAGTCGCCCATGATGGATTTATGGGTCGGTCCGACCCAAGGTACTCTTCGCACCATTAGTACCCGGCTTCTTTGGTGGCTTGGGAGCTGTCTATTAGTATTGAGCCAGTGTATTACCTTGTTTTTGAGAGACCAATGGTCCTCTTTCGCTTGTGGATCAAGAGTAGGTACACCAGCTAATACAATAACATATGAACTAGCTTCCGGTGGTAGGTCAATATAGCCACCACGGAAGTTAGGTCTGTTAAATTCTAGAGGTGGCAGGGTATTGGGGGCTGGCTGGTTGGGATGCTGTACAGCTGAAGGCCTAGGTTTTGGACGTGCTATATTCTGCTGTAAGTGTGAATCCGTCCCAGCACGAGGGGCAGTATGCTTGGGTTTAGGTGGTGCAGGGTCCTCTGCCGAGAGGCAAGTGTTATGATTTGGGATGGTAATGATGTTATTCACATTTTTCGTGCGAGGTTTAGGTACAGGTTTGGGTCTCAGAGAAAGAGCAATAGGTGCATCTGTCTCTAAAGATGGTGAGGGTAAAACCTCCCCTTGTGGAAATTTGGCTTCCATTTGCTTGAGACTAAGACTAGCTAATGTGACGATTGTCCTGTCCATTTCAAGCAGATGGTTTTCCATTCTGGAGAGTCTAAGTTCCAAGGGGGTAAGTAATTTCTTAAGTGTGTCCCAAACAGTTTGTACGAATTCCTCATCATCCCTCTTGTCCCCCTCAGCCCCACTCAATACTCCCTCCCTTGGCCCATCTTTACTCAAGTCAGGAAGAGATTCGACCTGGGGAACAATCGCAGCTCCCTCTGGGGCATAGGAAGTGACACTAGCGGGCAAGTCTGTGTAGGTTTTGTCATTTGATTTCCCCGAAGCTGAAGCGCCTAATTGCCGTCGGCAGTTAAAAAACTGGGCTCTCGCAATTTTAGCCTTTTTACGGGCAAATGCAGACCTAGCCAAGCTTTTCTTGTGCTGAAGAGCAATTTTTTTGGCATGTGCAGCAGCCCTGGGCGACATGCTCTTTACCTGTGAGTTTACACCAACCACGGGAGTGGGTGGCTTAACCTCCTCCTCCGGAGGATTTAGTAGGGGAACCTTTGCTTGTTCAGGCGGAGACAGAGATGAGTGGTGGTGTATGTTTGCCAATGTAAGCAAGGAGCGAGGTCCAGTTGTACGCTCAGGGGTAAGTGCTAGAGCAAAATTGCCTAGTGAGGATTTCTTCAAAGAAGCAATGTTTACGGACAATTTGCGAGCGGCATCAAGTTCCAAGGAGACCCTGTGTTGCATTTTGTTGATTTCGGCATCTATGGCCAGATTAGTCTTTGTTAAAAAGTCATCCAGGGTCCCACTAGGTCTATTTAAACCCCTGGCGGTTTTGCTGCGTGTGGCTCGTGTACACATGATAGGCGATGGGGAGCCACAATACAGATAACAAAGATGGCTAACTCCCTTGAATATGGGCAAACGTTCAGCCAAGGGACCTGGCCCAGCCCAGCCCAGACCTCTTTGACCTCGAACGGCCTCAAACGGCCCGCTCTTTGCCCGCTCTTCGCCCCGGCCTTTGCCCCGCGTGCGTCCCGCGAGCGCGTCACTAGCGTAGTTTATCAGGGTGCAGGGCGGATGTATGACGTTACAACGCATACTTTTACTCCGCATACCATTACAACGCGGTATTTACAACGCATACCATTACAACGCATAGCGCTTTGAGGTGCTGGATAGTGGTAAGTATAATTTACTATTCTAACTCCAGTCCCCGTGGACCCTAGGGAAGGTGTTGGATAGTAAATTATACTTATTCCCTATCCTAGAGCGCCCCCCAGCGCAATGCGTTGTAATGGTATGCGTTGTAAAAGATGCGTTGTAGTGGTAGTGCGGAGTAAAAGATGCGTTGTAACGGGTGTATACCTGCAGGGCGGGTGAAGGGGGCGGGAAGAGGACCGGCTGCGGCCGATCAGCGCCACTCAGCACGCTGGTCCTCGCAGTCCCGCCTCTGGCCCTGGAGCGATGATTGATGGCCACTGCAGGTACGTTGGTGCTCCTATGCACGTGGAGGGACCCAGGGACACAAGGCAGAATCCCAGTCAAGGTATAAGGCCTGCGAGCGGCCCCCGCGAAGCGGGGGCCGCGAGGCGCGGTATGGCGTAGCGGCCAGAACAAATTGGATAACAGGAACAGCACTCCCTGAAGAGTCAGTGAGGAAACCCAGGCAGCTCGCGCTCCACAATGCTTTTAACGGGTGGAGGGGGCGGGAAGAGGACCAGCTGCGGCCGATCAGCGCCGCTCAGCACGCTGGTCCTCGCAGTCCCGCCACTGGCCCTGGAGCGATGATTGATGGCCACTGCAGGTACGTTGGTGCTCCTATGCACGTGGAGGGACCCAGGGACACAAGGCAGAATCCCAGTCAAGGTATAAGGCCTGCGAGCGGCTCCCGCGAAGCGCGGTATGGCGTAGCGGCCAGAACAAATTGGATAACAGGAACAGCACTCCCTGAAGAGTCAGTGAGGAAACCCAGGCAGCTCGCGCTCCACAATGCTTTTAACGGGTGGAGGGGGCGGGAAGAGGAGCAGCTGCGGCTGATCAGCGCCGCTCAGCACGCTGGTCCTCGCAGTCCCGCCTCTGGCCCTGGAGCGATGATTGATGGCCACTGCAGGTACGTTGGTGCTCCTATGCACGTGGAGGGACCCAGGGACGCGAAGCGGGGGCCGCGAGGCGCGGTATGGCGTAGCGGCCAGAACAAATTGGATAACAGGAACAGCACTCCCTGAAGAGTCAGTGAGGAAACCCACACACTAACACCTTCATACCAGGAAATCCAGGAACACAGCGGGGAACAGATGGGAAGCCTTTAATCACCAAAAACACCCAGCACGATGCATTTCGGCCATTACGCCTTCTTCGGATGCTGCAAAGTTTCCAGGTGTCTCCTCCTCCTTCCTATGTAATTGCCATGGCGCTCCCATCGGTAGGAGCTCAGCCTATCCTGCCGCCTGTGAGTGCTGTAGCGTTGTGAACAACTACAGCTCCCAAAATACAGTCCGTTTGGCAGCTGGATATAGAACTTGTCACGATATATATATATATATATATATATATATATATATATATATATATATATATATATATATATATATATATATATATATATATATATATATATATATATATATATATATATATATATATATACACGTTATATTTAGTTAGACATTTCACTCCTACAAAACCATAGAAATTCTGGCGTTCTAGTTAGTTCAGCTAACTATAACTCGCGCCCCCGCAATGCACTGCTGATGACATTACATATTACATCATTCATGACATGGTCAGTGACATCACTGATGAGACCTATATTACCTACTGGCGGTCGCCAGTAGGTAGTTATAGTTAGGATTTTTTTCAATGTTGAATCTCAAAATTCTATTTTGAATAACTTTGGCACCGGTTGACGAATCTGCCTGAATTTCCTGAAAATGGCCTCGTCGAGCTCCGGTCCTTCCTTGAAAGTTTGGGGGGGATACGTCAAGCGGGGGCCGAGATAAAAGGGGGGTCCCAAAACGCGTTTTCCCCATGTAAATTTCCATAGGGCGGTCGATTTCACTTTTAGCCCGAACGGCTGAATGGATTTCCAGCAAACTTGGCAAAATTGAAGGGACTGGTAGCCCGATGTGCCTTTGCTATGTCTCAAGATATGTGCTGCAGTGGATTTTGAGTAATTTAGGTTCAAAAAAATATATATATCTATAGGCCATCTCCGGTGCGCGCACCGGAGAGCACTCCAGGCGCGACACGCGACTTGTGCGCAGAAAGCTGATTGGCTCTTGGGTGTCTGTAAACATTCTAAACAGTCTGGAGCGGCCGCCATCTTGTGTCTCGGTAAAATCGAGACACAAGGGGTTTGAAAAAAAAAGGGGCAAATGACCATAAGGGGGAAGAGTAGACCCCCTCTGACCCCCTAGGTTTGATGTAGGGGCTAAAATAGCGTCCTGCGGGGCATTACGTTTTTTATTTTTTTTTTCGTTTTGCGCGGGGGAAGCGCATGGTACGCGCACCGGCGAAGCACGGGGAAAATCCAGGACCATATTTATGAAGGCCTTGCGCTGCCAGTTTTGCGCTTCCTGTGCGTCAATTTTTGTGACGCACCAGCGGTGTAAAAAAATGCGCATTGTTACGCAATATTTAAAAAGTGATGCATCTATCTAGATGCGTGTGACGAGGAGGACCCGGACCCGGGCCCTCCCGGCTTACCTTTACCTGTGTCCCCTTTTGTCACCCAGCATACAGAAGCCTGGAAACCTGTAACAGACTGGCAGCAAACGTCACGGGAGCCGGAGGAGCCGTGTTTCTTTAACTGGGCGGAGCTGGAGCCGGAGACCGCCCACCACCAGGAGGTAAAGGTGCACCCAAACAGAACACAGGTGTGTTTTACACCCGGAGGGAGTGGAGAGTGGTGGAGTGAGAGAGGAGCAGAGTGGAGGAGAACCGAAGAGGAGGAACCGAAGATCGCAATCGAGGAGGAGGCGTGTGAGCAGTGGAGGACGGGAGGCGAAGAAGGCAAGAAACATCAGCTGGAGGAGACGTGTGAGCAGTGGAGGACGGGAGGCGAAGGAAGCAAGGAACATCGGCTGGAGGAGGCGTGTGAGCAGTGGAGGACGGGAGAGGACGCAAGCGAAGAACAGCAACGGCAGGAGGCGGGTGAGCAGGCGAGGAGACCGGGAGCGGACTGGAGAGCTGATCAGCGGAGAGAGGAGGCGCTAGAGGAACATCGGAGGACGGAGCCCAGTGACCACGGAGACAGCGGACCACGGACCTGGGACACCGAGGGAAGAGAGACCCGCGACGACCACGACAAGCCGGGAGGCCAACGAGGAGGCGCATCGCCCAGCCACACTTCACACGAAGTGTGGCTCGAGCAGGTACGGTCAAGGTTCACGGGGTGGGCGGGACGTAAGGGGGGTAAACCACCATAAAACCGAGCAACCGACCTCAGTGCACCGTTACCTTCCCTTCACCTCACCGGCACTTCGAGAACAACAAGCACGTGTGGTCCCTCACTACCCTTCCCTGCATATCACCCCAAAAACCGCAAACTAATAGTGGTTTCTTTTTTTTTTGTTTTTGTGGTCAAATCTGCAACGAGAGACAAGACGGCGGAGGCAAGGCCTACAACGCCCAGAAGGCATCGGGAGAGTCGACGACTGGGAACCGCCAAACAAGTTAAAGAGGACATTGACAATCCCTTGCCTTTCTATCGAGTACCAGTTCAAAAGAGGAGGTTATATAAAGTAATAAAACCCTCTTTGCCTCGCAACCCAGTGTCAGTGAGTTTATTGGACATCCCACCCGAAAGCCCACAATGCGTCACTTTTTAAATATAGTGCAACGAGGCACATTTTTTTACACTGCTGGTGCGATGCGTCACTTTTCTGTGCGCACTCCTTATGACATTCCAGATGTGTCATATTTAATGTATGACGAATCATGTTGCAAGGAGTTACAGATACATCAGTATTTCTGACATATCTGTAAACATAAAAGTGACGCGAGGCAGGCGCAAGATTTTGACGCAACAGCATCCTAAAAGTGACGCAGAGAAATCTCATAGATTTCAGTACGTCGTTATTACCAAGCTTTTTGCGGGGGAATGCCCCCTCTGCATACATTATACCTGACGCAGATATAATGTGGCGCAGAGTTTTAAAAAGTGACCCATGTACCTAGATGCGTCACTTTTTAAAAATAGCGTCAGGTATAATGCATGCAGAGGGGGTGTTCTCCCGCAAAAAGCTTTGTAATAGCGACGCAGTGAAATCTTTGAGATTTCACTGCGTCACTTTTAGGATGCTGTTGCGTCAAAATCTTGCGCCTGCTTTACAGCAGGTGTTAGACTGACGCAAGACCTTTCACATGGTGCTTTTTCCATGTGAAAGGACACATTACTGGAGTTGCGTCACTTTTGTGACGCACTCCAGCAATGCATTACTTGGAATGTCATAAGGAGTGCGCACAGAAAAGTGACGCATCGCACCAGTGGTGTAAAAAAATGTTCCTCGTTGCGTTATATTTAAAAAGTGACGTATCTAGGTAGATGGGTCACTTTTTAAAATCAAGCGCCACATTATATCTGCGTGAGGTATAATGCATGCAGAGGGGGTGTTCCCCCGCAAAAAGCTTTGTAACAGCGACGCAGTGAAATGTTTGAGATTTCACTGCGTCACTTTTAGGATGCTGTTGCGTCCTTTAAATATAGTGCAACGAGGCACATTTTATTACACTGCTGGTGTGATGCGTCCCTTTTCTGTGCGCACTCCTTATGACATTCCAGATGTGTCATATTTAATGTATGATGAATCATGTTGCAAGGAGTTACAGATACGTCAGTATTTCTGACATATCTGTAAACATGAAAGTGACGCGAGGCAGGCGCAAGATTTTGACGCAACAGCATCCTAAAAGTGACGCAGAGAAATCTCATAGATTTCAGTACGTCGTTATTACCAAGCTTTTTGCGAGGGATTGCCCCCTCTGCATACATTATACCTGATGCAGATATAATGTGGCGCAGAGTTTTAAAAAGTGACCCATGTACCTAGATGCGTCACTTTTTAAAAGTAGCGTCAGGAATAATGCATGCAGAGGGGGTGTTCCCCTGCAAAAAGCTTGGTAATAATGACGCAGTGCGTCACTTTTAGGATGCTGTTGCGTCAAAATCTTGCGCCTGCTTCACAGCAAACCTTTCACATGGTGCTTTTTCCATGTGAAAGGACACATTACTGGAGTTGCGTCACTTTTGTGACGCACTCCAGCAATGCGTTACTTTTGTGTTTACAGATACGTCAGAAATACTGACATATCTGTAACTCCTTGCGAATTGATTAGTCATATATTAAATATGACATATCTGGAATGTCATAAGGAGTGCGTCCACAAAAGTGACGCATCGCTGTTTTCACGTAGCGATGCGTCACTTTTCAGAAATGAGGCCTCCAGTTTATTCACTGTGTCATAACTTTCTTTTCTAACACTCACCTTCTTTCATTCCTCCTACTTCACTTCCTTTCACCTCTCATACCTTTCTGTTCTTGTTTACTCATTCTCCTTTCAATTATCAATGCACTATATTTCACTTACTCTTCATTTTTTTAAGAATATAGCTCTTTGATGAGAATTGGAGGTAGTTCTGAAAAGAACTTTTGGTTTTCTTCTTTTAACTGAACAGGAACAAAAACAGGGAATGGAAACTGCTCAACAGGAGCAAAAAGAAAACAAAAAAATTAGGGGTGGGAAGGGCAGCGATGGTTCTCCAATGCTCGAACCATGAGCAGGACACTTTGCTCCCCATAGGTGAGGAGTTGATTGCAGTATCTGCATCTGGGGACCCCATGGTTAAATGCAGGTTGTATGTTTGCCACCTGCTCCTGCGATTGCTCTCTCCCAGAAGAAGTTGCTCCTCCGGTTGATGTAGAGGCCCCATCTCTGGGAACCTCTTGTGCCAGAGCCCTGACACTTTCCCGGGCAAAATTCTGGGGGTGCCTCCTCTCCACATGGCGAATCATGGTAAAGTTGCCAAAAGAGTACTTTTTTTGGGGGTTACCCCGTGACAGGACCTGTTTGCAGATCCTGCACTCCACTTTTGGTGCATTCACCTTTTTCTGGTCTGCTGGAAACTTAAAAAATTTCCAGATGAAATGCTCTTTGACCTTCGGCTGAGGAGGCTCTTCATCAATGAATTCAGGCTCATCTTCACTGCTGGATGGTCTGGCAGCCATGATTATCCAAGAAATATGCAAGAGCAAAAAGGCAGGTCTTTCAGTCACAAAAGTGAAAGAAGAAGTGAAGGAAATGGGTGGGGATTTCATTCATTGTAAAAAAAAACTGTTAGCAACCAATGAAAAGTGTTATTTTAGGGTCACATGACCCGACGCGTTTACGCTACGCGCTCCGGAGCACTTCCGGTGCGTTTACGCAGCGCGATCGTAGGCGCTTCCGGGGCGCAAACGTGGCGTGATCGTAGGCGCTTTTGCGTGCGTTTACGCGCCGCGAACGTAGGCGCTTCCGAGGGCACTTACGTTGCGCGCCGAAGTGACGTCATCAAACTTTTACAGAAATGCATAATCATTTTCCTTATTAAAAAAAACTAATTTTATTTGTATGGTACGAAATGTTTTGCATTATTATTAACTTTTCATTCATATTTTTTTTCACAAACGACAGTAGCGCTCTGGGTGCGCTTTCAGATGAGCTCACGGAAAAGCTTACCGGAGAGCTTAGCTGAAAGCTTCCCGGAGCGCGCACCCAGAGCGCAAAAGAAAAAAATTATATAAAAAAAATGAATACTTTAAAAAAAACAGCAAATTGTAAAAAAAAAAAAAAAGGTTAGAAACTCGATATACAAAGGAATTAGCATTTAAAAAACCTATGAAATTCACTGAAAAAACCATAGGTTTCACACCAGTTATAGTTAGGAATTAGCATTTAAAAAACCTATTAAATTCACTGAAAAAACCATAGGTTTCACACCAATTATAGTTAGCTGGAAATTTTACTGATATAAAACCATTGAAATTCCCACGTTATAGTTAGATGGACTCACTATAACTTGCGCGTGCAATGCACTGCTGATGACGTCACATATTACATCACTCATGACATGGTCAGTGACATCACTCATGACATCACTGATGACACCATCCAGTGAATGTGTGTCTTTCTGAAAAATAAATTTTTTTATATATGTATTTGTAAAGGTCGATGGAAGAATAAATGTTTAAATAAGTGTGTAAATGGATGTTTTTTTAAAAAAAAAATGGTTGTTTAACTGGCTTATTAAGTGTATCTTAGTGAATACATATATTAGCGAGTATTGTTTAAATATTTAAATGTTTGTATCAGTGTTTCTCTTTGTGTATAAGTGGCTGCAGGGGTTGGTGACTGACTCACTGTTTGTATGTGTTTTGAAGACAGCATATGTGCAGGACTGTATGGGTGGATGAGTGTGTATATGTGTGTGTTAGTGAGTGAATGACTGTCTCACTAGTGTCTTCATTAGTAACAACATATGTTTTAATCTAGAATATGTGAGTATTGATGTATATAAGTGAGTATAGTATATATAGTGAGAGATTGTAGGAGTTCCTGTTTGAATAAGTATGTGTTTCTATAAGTGATTGTTTAAGAGAGTAAGTATGTGTAAGTTTCCTTAGAAGTAAGGTGGTAGTGTGTGTATAAATGTATATGCAAATAAATGGATGTTCAATAGTTTATTTGCATGTGTGAGTATGTGTGTGAGTAACTTTTGGATGACAGCTGATGTGTAACAGGATGTATAGGTGTATCACTACATATGATGAGTGACTATATATATGAGTGACTATATAGAACTGTTGGTGAATGAGTGGATGTGTATATAGATGGTGGAATTACTGAATTGGTTGTTGTTACTGGTTTGGGTATCTTCATTTTTTTGAAAATGTTTGTTTCTATTTTTGAATATGTGTTTCAAGCGTTACATTACACTGAAATTAGGTCTGTCACTCTGTCACAAGGATGGTGTCATCAGTGATGTCATGAGTGATGTCACTGACCATGTCATGAGTGATGTAATATGTGACGTCATCAGCAGTGCATTGCACGCGCAAGTTATAGTGAGTCTATCTAACTATAACGTGGGAATTTCAATGGTTTTATATCAGTAAAATTTCCAGCTAACTATAACTGGTGTGAAACCTATGGTTTTTTCAGTGAATTTAATAGGTTTTTTAAATGCTAATTCCTAACTATAACTGGTGTGAAACCTATGGTTTTTTCGGTGAATATATATATATATATATATATATATATATATATATATATATATATATATATATATATATATATATAAACATTTTTAAACTTTATAGAAACAGTCACTGGATGATGTCATCCGTGATGTCATTTGAGATGTCATCCGTGATGTCATCAGTGATGTCACTGACCATGTCATGAATGATGTAATATGTGATGTCATCAGCAGTGCATTGCGGGGCGCGAGTTATAGTTAGCTGAACTAACTATAACGCCAGAATTTCTATGGTTTTGTAGGAGTGAAATGTCTTACTAAATATAACGTCCCTGAAACCTATGTTTTTTTGTGTGAATATATATATATATATATATATATATATATATATAATATGTATTTTTAGGGTTCAGCGCTCGTTTGGGTTTTGGGGTATTTTTAGGGTTCAGGGGTAGGTTTTAGTTTTGGGGTATAGGGGTATTTTTAGGGTTCAGGGGTAGGTTTTAGTTTTGGGGTATAGGGGTATTTTTAGGGTTCAGGGGTAGGTTTTAGTTTTGGGGTACAGGGGTATTTTAAGGGTTCAGGGCTAGGTTTGGGTTTTGGGGTACAGGGGTATTTCTAGGGTTCAGGGGTAGGTTTGGGTTTTGGGGTACAGGGGTATTTTTAGGGTTCAAGGCTAGGTTTGGGATACAGGGTTATATTTAGGGTTCAATGCTAGGTTTGGGTTTTGGGGTACAGGGGTATTTTTAGGGTTCAGGGGTAGGTTTGGGGTACAGGTGGTATTTAAAGGGCTCAGGGCTGGTTTTGGGGTACAGGGGTATTTTTGGGTTCAGGGGTAGGTTTGGGTTTTGGGGTACAGGGGTATTGGGGTTCAGGGGTAGGTTTGGGTTTTGGGGTACAGGGGTATTTTTAGGGTTCAGGGCTAGGTTTGGGTTTTGGGGTACAGGGGTATTTTAGGGTTCAGGGCTAGGTTTGGATTTTGGGGTACAGGGTTATTTTTAGGGTTCAAGGCTAGGTTTGGGTTTTGGGGTACAGGGGTGTTTTTAGGGTTCAGGGGGTAGGTTTGGGTTTTGGGGTACAGGGGTATTAAGGGTTCAGGGCTAGGTTTGTGTTTTGAGGTACAGGGGTATTTATAGGGTTCAGGGCTAGGTTTGGGGGTATTTTTACGGTTTAGGAATAGGTTTGGGTTTTGGGGGTACAGGGTATATTTGTAGGGTTAAGATGGGTTATTGTTTAAGGGTGTTGGGGTATTTTAAGGAGTAAGGGTGGGTTATGATTATGGGGTGCAGGGGTATTTAAAGGGAGGAGGGTGGGATTAGGACAAGATATGAGACATGGCATAAAGGGCGGAATGTACCACACGCCCCCAGCGTTTGTCACGCCCCCAGCACACGCCCACAAGGGACTACTTTGCTGGCACGGTTCTTTTACCTTTTAAATGTATATGGTGGGCGTCTGAATAGCCTATGTCCTTCTGCTGCAACTGCCCTTCCAACTGCGTATTGGGTGTTGTGATTGGTGCTGTGGTTCCTGAGATTACCCGCCTCAAAGGTTTGGGCTCTCTCTTTATTATATTAGTATGGATGTAGCTCCTCCTCGATTCTCTAGGTGTTTCGAGCCACAGCCTCGCACGCCAGCAAACAAGGGAGACGGACCACAAACGAATCAGCATAGATTGTTTATTCACAGAGGTCAGCTACGTGTTTCAGGCAAGTTTTGCCCTTGATCACGCTATATAATGTGTGTGTGTATATATATATATATATATATATATATATATATATATATATATATTCAATGAAAAAACCATTGGTTTTAGGCCATATATAGTTAGGGATTTGCATTTACAAAACCTTATTTTACTCGCATAAAACCATTGAAATTCCATATATAGTTAGATGCGCTAACTATATATCGCGCACCCGCAATCCACTGCTGATGATGTCACATATTACATCATTCATGACATGGTCAGTGACATCACTGATGACATCACTGATGACAACTCAAATGACATCACTGATGACAACATCCAGTGACTGTATGTTTCTGTAAAGTTAAAATATGTCTTACATATTGAAGAATGAGTGGATGTATAAATGTCTGGATGAAGGATTTAGTAGGTGCATGACTGATTGTATGAGGGAGTGATTAAATGTGTCTCACTGAGTGCATGGGTTAGTGATTAAACTGTATTAATTTGTGCATCATTATATCTGTTGTTCTGTAAACTGCTGCATGTGTTGATCAGTAGCTATATGAATAACTATATGGGTTATTGATTGGTTGCTCAAGTATTTGTATGGGAGACTGAGTATGTGTGTGGGTGGCTGGGAGGTGTGTGACTCTGTGCATAGATGTGTAAGCAGTTGATTCACTAGATGTATGGTTTCAAAAGTGCTACATGTCAAAGTAAGTACATATGTAAAACACAGTACATGTGAGAGTTAACATATATAAATAACTGTGCATAAGAGCCAGTGAATGTGTGAGTGGCTGTATGGATCATTGTGAACATGTATCAAGGATTGTATAAGAGAGTAAATATGTGTTAGAATATGTTTCAATAAGTAAGGTGTGTATAACTGTATAGTTGAGGAATTGGAGGTGTGTTTGATTCTTTGCATGACTGTCTAGGTGTATGAGTAACTCCATGGATGAGTGACAATTTGTGAGTGTCTGTTTTCACTGAGTGTATCTAAGGATATATCAGAGTCTGTAGAGGTTCATCATATTAACACATGAATGATGTCATCTGTGATGTTGTCAGTGATGTCATTTGAGTTGTCATCAGTGATGTCATTTGAGATGTCATCAGTGATGTCATTTGAGTTGTCATCAGTGATGTCATCAGTGATGTCACTGACCATGTCATGAATGATGTAATATGTGACATCATCAGCAGTGGATTGCGGGTGCGCGATATATAGTTAGCGCATCTAACTATATATGGAATTTCAATGGTTTTATGCGAGTAAAATAAGGTTTTGTAAATGCAAATCCCTAACTATATATGGCCTAAAACCAATGGTTTTTTCATTGAATTTTCAAGGTTTTGTAAATGCAAATTCCTAACTATATATCGACTATAACCTATGGTTTTTTCAGTGAATTTCAATGGTTTTTTAATAGCAAATATGAAAAGCTTTAAAATGTCAAGTACGTGATAGATAAAAACATTTTCGTATTTATGCACGCTGATGTGCTTTGAACGCTGCACCCCCCTTCCCCTCTCTTTTCTCTTAGGAGTACTCTCTCTTTGTAGATAGTGAAGGGTAGTTAACGCAGGCCTTTGCCCCGTTGTAATCCGTCGTGCCTGCTTCTCTCTCCATTTGATTGATTGTTATCCAAGCATTTACTGTTTTAGAATTGGTTCTCTTTGGTTCATTCTCTATTTACAAACAAGCACAGAGTCGCAATACTCTGTTTAGTCTTTGCAGATAGTGAAAAATCGTTTAAAAAAACAAATGGAATCGAGCAAAATCAGTAGGCCACTAATGGGATCTCTTTTTGACCTCGCTAAAATAGAAACATTAACCACAACCCCTCATGAGAAATACGAAACTAGTGAGATGAACTGAGCTCCACACCATGAGGGCTGCAAGACAGCTCGGCTCCGTCACCCATCCCGCCCAAAATAACGACAAACCCTATGCAAATATTAAAAATATAGACAACACACCAGCAAAGAAACAGGGTAAAACATTTTATTAAATAACTATTTACATAACGTTGGTTTATAAGATGATGTCAGTAGTGGACCGATGTGTGAATAGGCCGGAAGTAGCACAAGGCGCCAAGATCCGGATGGAAAGTCCTGGATGTTGGGTGCCATAGTTCAGAGTTCTGAGTTTGAGCCTTTTTCAATGCCTGTGCTTTGTTGTTTCCCCTCCATCAAAAACAAAAAAATATATAAAACTGTGCAAAAATACAAAAAAATCAAAAAATGTTTACAAAAGCAGTGCTTGTAAGACTGTCTGAAGCTTATTTCCACCTACTGCAGCTTCACTATTCTCAAAGTAAGTGAGGGTCGTTTGTGGACCTGACTGCATTTGAAAACAATGTTATATGGTACCTCCCTAAACCGCTTGACGGAGGCCCCCGAGGGACGGTGTGATGGCACGGACTCGGAGAAGACGCTTGGCTCCGACCCCCTCCCCAAGTCTTATAGCACTGGTGTAGCCTGAGATCGCCCCCGACATAGGCGGCCGGCTCCAAGGGTCCGGCGGAACTTTTTGCCTTTTGATGACTCTTCTATTCTGGACTTTGTCCCACAATCCGTTTGACCTGAAGACACGCTGTAGTGGAGCGCCCCTTTACCGTTTTAGTTGCCATTCCGCCCGCGTTTGCTACACTGTGCCTCTTCCGCCATTCAGCTGTTTACCGCCCGCTCTTGCGACTACAGCGTCTCGCTCACCATGTAGTTAAGTTGCTCCCGCTCTTGCGGTGCAGCGATAGGCGGCAGCCACAGGACTCTCAAAATGGCGGCCGGCTCTTCGGTTTTAGGCCTGGTCCACTAAAATGGCCCTGGGACACCTTGGAACTCGGACGCTTCCCTGATAGGGCTTGGGTCCCATTCTCGAAAGCGTCCCCTCAGCCTTGAAGATTCTACTAAAGTCTTGGGGGCCCCCGACTCCCGCAGGCTTCTGGTGGGGAGCGGCTGCCATGTCTGCTCGTGGAATGGCCACGACGGAGCTACGAGATGGTAGTGCTCTCATGCTGACGCCAGCTTTAGTCTGAAACATCCAGAAACACTGTAGACTACCAATTCGATCAGTTCCGGTAGCGCCCCAACATGACCCGGAAGAGAAGAACTTGCCCTCCCCTCTTTGACTGATGGTTCTTGTTGCCTGTCCCCTCTGTTGTCATTTAACAGAACTTTTTGGACTGCTGAAAGGGGTTGTGTTCCGAACGCTGGTTGGTGGAGACATTTTGACTATATTCTTGACCTACGTTGTCACGTAATGCGTTATATGACACGCCGCGTTAGCGCACCCGGAAGTGATCCGGGGCGCGGCGCGCAGCGCGTAACGTAAGCATAACAGGTCATGTGACTTGTTAATAAAACTTTTCATTGGTTCATTTTACTTTTGTTATTTTAATGATGAAAAGCTTGGTCATATGACCTAAAAATTACGCTTTTTATTGTTTTCGAACATTATTTTTTTTTAAACATATATGTTATAATATTCCAGGCTAATGTACTTTCCCGGAAAATTTACAACTGTCCTGCAAGTAAAATATATTCCTTTTTCGAGAAAAAGGGCGTTTCTTCGTTCCATGACGGAGCCGTTGAGTAAAAGAGACTCGGCCTGCTGTCTTAGTCGCCGATACGCCTGATTATCAGATTCTTATCGATCACTTTATGTTGCAGGAGTGGAAAACACAACTGCCCTTGACCATTTATCTTTACTGCGTTCCTACATATTATACCTTTTATCCGTCATGTAATTGGACTGCTTTATTTCACTTGCCTTTTACTGATTCGAAAACAGTGACTAAAAGTAAAAACTTTACCAATCTAAATACTACTACCGTGTTTTGTTTTAAAAACCTTTATTGTGAAAATGTCAGTATACAAATACGGGCCTATAACCACGTGGGCCGGCCACGGAGCAAACTGAAATCGTATATGATGAGGAGACATTTACACTGTAGAGGAACGTAACGAGCGGGCCATTAGGTTGCAAGAACTAAGGTGTCTAACAGTTGCGGAATCGGTGGACGTACATTTTGTAATTAAAATAAGACAGGGCCACTTACAATAAAATTTTCTAGATATACATTTGCGGGCAAGGAGTTACGAGTCCCATTTATACCGGCGCCATTTTGGGCGAGGCCGGGCAGGTCCAAGATATAGTCAAAATGTCTCCACCAACAATCGGCCAGACCAGAACCCCTTTCGGCCCTTTATGCTACAAGATGGTGTCTTCCATTCAGAAAATATTGTTGGCAGCATTTTGAAAGGAAAGTTAAACAGCCGTTCTCCTAGTGAGTCTCACATTGTTACATTTAGGAAGAATGTTGAAGAGTAATATGTGGAAAATCTGAAGCCATTTTTCTACAAACTCTCAATCAGCCTTGGATGGAAAAAAAAATCCTGAAGAATGTACAAACTGAAAACCAATTTTTGTCTGTATAGCATCAACAGCAACGCTTGAGTCAGCTTTGTGTCAAGCCGCCATTTTCATTCAATCAATAGCGTCCCCCTGCACACATTCAGGAACCTGGTCGTGTCTTCAGGTGAAACGGATTGTGGGACAAGCAGAAAGGAAAAAAGTTCCGCCGGACCTCGGGAGCCGGCCGCCTATGTCATGGGCGATCTTTAACCACACCAGGGCAATAGTGAAGCTGCAGCAGGTGCAAAAGAGCTTCAGACAGTCTTACAAGCACTGCTTTTCTAAACATTTTTTTGTATTTTTGCACAGTTTTATATTTTTTTTTTGTTTTTGATGGAGGGGAAACAACAAAAAACAGGCATTGAAAAAAGCTCAACAGTGCAGGGCGCCTTGTGCTGGTTCCGACCTATTCACACATCGGTCCACTACTGACATCACCTCATAAGCCAACGGGGCACCCCACACTGACTTTCGGCGCAGCATTGTAGGATGGCCACACCAGTGCGGCAACTTGCTGGACACCACCTCGGTGCCATCCGGATCTCGGCGCGTTCGAGTCACTGTACCGCAAGAGTGACCGGAACTCAGCTGGTCACGCCGTCTTTCGGCGCAGCATTGTAGGATGGCCATACCAGTGCGGCAACTTGCTGGACACCACCTCGGTGCCATCCGGATCTCGGCGCGTTCGAGTTACTGTACCGCAAGAGTGACCGGAACTCAGCTGAACACGCCGTCTTTCGGCGCAGCATTGTAGGATGGCCACACCAGTGCAGCAATTTGCTGGACACCACCTTGGGCAATAGTGAAGCTGCAAAAGGTGCAAATAAGCTTCAGACAGTCTTCAACTTAGTCTGATTCTTATAATAAGCTTCAGATAGTCTTACAAGCACTGCTCAGAACTCTCAACTATGGCACTCAACATCCAGGACTTGCCATTCGGATCTTGGCGCCTTGTGCTGGTTCCGACCTATTCACACATCGGTCCACTACTGACATCACCTCATAAGCCAACGGGGCACCCCACGCCGACTTTCGGCACAGCATTGTAGGATGGCCACCCCAGTGCGGCAATTTACTGGACACCACCTCGGTGCCATCCGGATCTCGGCGCGTTGTGCTGCCTTCGGCCTATTCGCACATCGGTCCGCTACTGACGCCGCCTCACGTGCCAACGGATTTTCTACGCTTTTTGTAGCCCTATGCCGCATAACAGGTCATGTGACTTGTTTATAAAACTTTTCATTGGTTCATTTTACTTTTGGTTTCCTAATGATGGAAGGCTTGGTCATGTGACCTAAAAATAACACTTTTCATTGGTTTAGAACATTTTTTTTCCCCAAACGATGAAAGCCCCACCTTGTTTCTGGATGATTCAGACTGAAGCTGGCGTCCGCATGAGAGCACCACCATCTCGTGGCTCCGTCGTGGTCATTCCGCGAGCAATCATGGCAGCCGCTCCCCACCGGAAGCCTGCAGGAGTTGAGGGCCCCCAAGACTTTTGTAGAATCTTCACGGCTGAGGGGACGCTTTTCGAGAATGGAGCCCAAACCCTAGCAGGCAAGCGTCCGAGTTCCAAGGTGTCCCAGGGCCATTTTAGTGGACCAGGCCCAAAACCGAAGAGCCGTCCGCCATTTTAAGAGTCATGTGGCAGCCGCCTATCGCTGCACTGCAAGAGTGGGAGCAACTCAACAACATGGTGAGCGAGACGCTGTAGCCGCAAGAGCGGGCGCAACTCAGCTGGATGGCCGCCACCTGGGGAGGCCCGTTCACGCCGCCTCCCCCACGCCCCCCCCCGGGCCGCCCCACGCCAATTTTCGGATCAGCATTGTAGGATACCAAAACCAGTGCGGCAGTTTACTGGACATCACCTGGGTGCCATCAACATCTCAGCGCGTTCTGCTGCCTTGGGACTATTCGCACAACAGACCGCTACTGACGAGGCCTCCCTCCGCAACACCCTGGACTCCCAACGCTGTTTTTCTTTGCTGCATTGTAGGATCCCAAAAACCAGTGCGGCACCCAGATGACATCACCTGGGTGCCGTCCAGAACTCAGCACGTTGTGCTGCCTTGGGACTATTCGCACAAAAGACAGCTTCTGACCATTGTTGCTTTTTTTTTGTGAAAAATGTTTAAATGTTTTTACAGTTTTTGTTCCGTTTGTTATATTTAAAAGTTAATAAAGTTTTATAATCCCACTTTGTTTGAGTGCTATATATTTTTAAAAAATCGGGTGAATGGGGCCTTGAATCGGGTTATTGTCATGTGTGGGCTTTGCAAGTATACTGCTACAGGATCGGACATTTCAAACTCAAATGCACGTTCTTTTTCTTACCTTTCCGAAGCATGGAGCGCAATAGCAGACAGAGAAAGGGTGATGCAAGTGTTGAACACTGCCTGGCCTGGCAAGTTGCTGGCAGTGCCCGCCCGCCCGCTCCTGAAAGAGGACACACCGCCGCCCCGAGTACTTCACAGATCTTTAAAAGACCATGCGCTTGTTCATGAGGCTTAAATGGTTTATCACCCCTTCTAGAACCCCTGCATCGACCCTCTGACGTTTCCTGGAACAATTACCACGTAACACAATATTTTCAGCTGAAACCCCCGAGGAATCGTAGGGCATATTATCAAGGGGGTTTATCTCCGCTTTTTTGGCTTTTAAAGCCAAGAAAGCGGAGATAAAATTATCTCCCTATTACCAAGCTGTCGCTAACACCAGTTAGTGACAGCTAAAAGGAGATAGCGACCATCTCGGGCCCCGCTTTGCATGTCAGTGATATTTATCACTAATGACATGCAAAGTGGGCGTGCCAAGATGTTAGCGACTGGAAACAGTCCCTAACATCGCTATCTCCTATTACCAACTTTTGAAGATATTCGCGCTAAGCACGAATATCTCAAAAAGCTAACACCTGCCCTGAGCACTTCTTAGCCATGTTATCCAATGGGAGGTGGATAACATGGCTAAGAGCATTTGCTTGATAATGCATGAATATCGCTGACTTTTCAGCGATATTCATGCATTGCGGCCGTTTTTTATCGCATTTGCGATAAACCTTGCTAATAGCAAGGTTTATCTGCGATAAAAATCGCCGATGTGCGGCGATAATTTTTGTCTCTAAACAAGTTAGAGACAAAAATTATCGCTAGTTGTTGGTAATATGCCCCCGGGTTTTTGCTTGCAGAAATCGGGAGGCGGGAGACTAGCACTGAAATCAGTAGTCTCACGCCTGAATCGGGAGGGTTGGCATGTCTCGATTCTCTACAGCTGGGGCCATAAACTACATCCGCAGGGCTAGGTGATAGCCTGGGACCGGCCTGCCATCTAAAATGGCTGCCGTGCACGACAAAATTGTGGCATTGGAAAAAAGGCAAGATGGCGCAGACAATGTTTATCAATAAGGATTCATTTATAACAAAATATTTTATCGCACTGACAAATTGGCGGTCAACACTTCCTGATTTCCATCGAATCGAACGTTAACAGACGTCACGCAGCAAAAAAAAAAAAAAGCTCACGCACAGCCGCTGGAAGAGATGTATCAACATATATGAGCCTCCTCAGCCACCCTCAGGAAACATAGGGGATTAGGATACGTCTCCCGCACCCCCTTATACCTAGTAATTTAATTAAAACGAAGCACAAAATGGCGAATTCCCGTTTCGCTACCAGTTTGCGGCCCAGTTCGCGGCCCGTAAAGAGCTTCTACCGTGAAAAATCATTTTTTTTTTATTTTCCCCACGGGACCCTTTAATAACCCCAACAACATTCCTAGGGGGTCAAGAGGGGTATACCTTGCCCACTTTCATTAAATTCCCCCTTCGTTTTTCACCTCTTCTTCTCTCTCGATCCTACCGAGAGATAAGATGGCGGCCGCTCCGGACTGTTTAGAATGTTGACAGACACCGGAGAGCCAATCAGCTTTCTGCGCGCAAAGTTCCGTTTCGCGAAAAGTAAGCGAACCGGAGCGCAGCCCGGAGCGCTGTTACAGATATATATCTTGTTTTGAACGTTAATTTCTCAAAAACTACTGGAGCACATATATTGAGACCTAGCAAAGGCACATCGGGCTAACAGTCCCTACAATTTTGCCAAGTTTCGTGCAAATCCATTCAGCCGTTCGAGCTAAAAGTGAGTCCAACCGCCCTATGGAAATTAACATGGGAAAAACGCGTTTTGGGACCCCCCTTTTTTCTCGGCCCCCCCTCGACAAAACCCCCCCAAATTTTCAAGGGCTGCTCAGAAACAAAATGTGCCATTTTCCTGAAAATTTCAGCCGATTCCGTCCACAAACGCCAAAGTTATTAGACATAGAATTTTCAAAAATCCCATAGGGAAAAAATCCTAACTATATATACCTACTGGCGATAGCCAGTAGGTAATATATATATATATATATATATCTCTATATCTATACTACTATTATAAAGAGAGAACAGAAACCTTTTGGCAAGGTAAACTCGGGAACCACAGCGCCAATCCACACACCCAATACATTGTTGGAATCCTCAGGGTGTGTAGATGGACATAGGCGACATAAAATAAAAAGTAAATTAAAACATTTAAATTTAAACACAAAGTAGTCCCCTAAAACTAGCGCCGGCCGCGACGTAGCGCTGACCGCGACCTAGACGTGCGTGAGGACGACAGGCGGGGAGGAGCGGTGACGAGCGCGAGGTGTGGCGGTGAAGTCCGGAGCGGGCGGCTCAGGTAAGGCAAAGGCGAGGCGGGAGGCGGTCTGGGCAATGTCGGGGTGGGCGGGAGCGGCGAGGCAGGAGCCACTCTGGGCAATGTCGGGTCGGGCGGGGGCCCGAGCGGGAGTGCACAGAAGCATAAAATGCTGCCCCCAGCCCCCTTCTGCCTTGGTAACGCCGGGGCAGGCTGCTAGTGTGTATATATATATATATAATGTGTATATGTATGTGTGTGTTTATATATATATATATATATATATATATATATATATATATATATATATATATATAGAACAATCCTCAGCAACCTCTCGCCCGGAGCCCAATGCAGGAAACCGCTGCGCAGGAAAGAAGACGGAGACCTCAGGTGCAGTGAGCAATTTTCATCTTTATTGTACCCTCGAGGAAGCGGCACACAGCATGACGTTTCGGCCTGCACAGAGGCCTTGATCACATATATATATATATATATATATATCCAACCAAACCTTTCTCTGCACCAGAAAAAGACATTGATGCCATGATTCTTGGTAATCAAAGCGCTTTATTTGTGCAATATTCAAAACTGCCTGCAGTTATTGTCTGTCCCAAGGCGTTTCAGCTCCAGTATCAAGCCTTGCTCACGGGAAATAAACGTTGCTTTTCAGAAATGACCGTGTTTTATAAACAGTTCCTTAATGGCTTGATTCACAATGCCTGTGTATCATTTCATTTGCGCCTGCGCAGTGAATTGAAATGGGCACTTGACTTTTTTTCTGCAGCTCATTGCTTTCAGATAATTCATTACATGCCCCTTCAGTGCGCAAAAAATAAAAGTCATATTCACCAGATTGCAGGCAGTCTTTGTTATCAATTTTAAACACAGCGTCTTGTGTCCACCGGAATCCGTGAGCTGAAAGGGCAAAAACCTTTCTCTGCACCAGAAAAAGACATTTTCTTTTTCTGGTGCAGAGAAAGGTTTGGTTGGATGAAGGCAGGAGTTCCGTGCCTGCCACATTGAAGCCGCCCTGATTGAGCAAGAGGCCTCTTTTACGGTGCAACTTGGAGATGGTTTATGTATATATATATATATATATATATATATATATATATATATATATATATATATATATATATGTGTGTA